>NC_136511.1:39179328-39301828 GCF_053919585.1 Euprymna scolopes
GAATTTCCTCCCAGGCCCCTGCTTTTCTAACTGTACTGACATGCAGAAGTTCAAGTATAATGTGAACAGATATCTCACTGCCCAACTCCCTACATAGTATCCCGGCAAATCTGGTCCCTATTAGTAGCACTGTGCCTTGTTTAGAGTTAATAAACAATTTTAAAAAAAAATGAAAGTGTGTATATATATATATATATATATATGATGGCTGGCAGTTGATGAGCAACCATATCCAATTGCAGTTGGTCTATACATCCAATAGGTTGATCTACATCTTCGTTGATGGCTGATTAAGCCTATCTTTGAGCGACATAGGTGACCACATCTGTCACAGTTGAAGGTAGGCTCATTTGATGGTATTTCTTGCCGCCTTCATTGGTGTTTGAGCTTTTGGTTGTTTCTAAACTCTCTCTCTCTCTCCCTCTCTCTCTCCATGCTCCAGTTTATGTATTGTTTTTGGGTAAGTTCTTCCCAGTTTTGCATGTTAATACCCAGCGTTTTCAGATCATGCTTACAGATGTCCTTGTAGCGCAACTAGGGCCTGCCTATTTTTTTATTGCCTGAAGTTAGTTCACCAAAGAGTATGTCTTTGGCAATTTGCCATTTTTCATTCTGGTGAAGATAGTGGTTTTCCCCAATGACAAGCCGACTGTCCTACTTTTGCACCAGACAGGAAAATCAAGAAAAACCAACTTCTCTATGGCTAGGAACCGGGAACGTCTGGACCATGTTGACTGGATTCAATGTCGAAATCCAAAACACTGTTGGCACTTGAAAAACTTTACTCATAAACAATGAGCTCCATAGACTAACCATTGACATTGCCACTCTGCATTACACGTTCTTCTGGCGGATTGTACGGCATAACTGGACGTATATTAAATATAATTAGATCCTTCTTAGACAATGGGATCATCTAGGTTGTTATTGTCACCTCTCATCATCCCTTACAGACTCTTTGCCTTTCTTGAATCTCTTATGCCACTCAAAAACTAATGTTCGATTCATGAAAGATAGTCTAAAAGCAGTTTGAAGTGTTCCATATGCTTCTGTGACATTTTTTTTTTATACATGATATCGACAACTTGTTAGGATAACCAAAAATGCAAACTAAGATGTTGAATACCCATTTGTTTCGGCTGGCACCCTATGACAGTGTGTGTAAATTGAATAGACATTGTAGGTGTCTGTGTATATTAATGCTATTGGCTGATAAGGGGACCAGAAAAAAACGACATAAACTCAAGATAAAGTGAAACAAAATATATTAAAGAAAATATAAATCCAGCGAAATTGGAGGGTGATTGAACATCGGTCTGACTGACAAGTAGCTTCTTTCTACAAACCATAAGTTTGTGGAACTCTCTTTCTGCTGACTGTTTTCCTCCTACTTTTAACCTTGGTCTTTTCAAGTCAATAGGTAACTTCTGTCTTTGCTATAATCATCTTTCATTCTTTACATCAAATGGCTTCACATCTTATCTGGAGTGATTTCCATTAAAAAAAAAAAACATGAAGAGGAAAAGTTCATGTAGTTTCTAAGGTATGTAGCATAACAATTTAATGTTATGTTTAATCCCGGGCAATGCTGCGAACATCTTCTAGTCTCTATATAAATAAAATGAACTCATTTTTTCCCGTCTGATTTTGACATTAATAGGATTAAAAATCAAGATATTTCATGCAAATATAATATGCACAAACGGCAGAACAATATCTGAGGTGTGTTATAGGCTTATTATTTCTCAAATTCCTCGATAATCTTAGATTTCTATACTTTTTCTGCTGAGAAGTCACGGCCAAAATCGGTTAAGATCAATGGAAGTGGTAAAATATTTTCTCTCTAATAAATTCCTCCTCCCCCTGCCACCACTTAACACCGTTTGGGGATCGTTCACAAGGAACAGTTGAGAAGAGAACACCGGTTTGGCTTCGTAGTTCTTTCATGTGAAGTTATTTAAAATCACTAAACTAAGCTGCAGTGCTCTGTGGCGTAGTGGTTAGCGTGCTGGACAATTCACATTATATTTTCACGTTCGCGTCGACCTACCGTAGTCGTTTTTTTTTTGTTTTTTTTCCTAAACAACTGGAATGGACTTTTCTTGGTGGCCGAACTGTTAATGTTGCAGATGTTTGTTTTTTTTTTTTTTCACACTTTATTTTCCTACTTTTACTCATGACTCCGGGTTTGATCCTTCCTACTTACCTACCATAACATTTTTTAAAACTCCCCCCGTCCCGGAAACAAACACTCGGGCAACGCCGGGTACCCCCGCTAGTATTAATATAAGATATAAAATAATGTTTGCTGCTGCTTTCCGATAAAATTAATGAACATCTCACTGACAATCTATATTTGTGACAGTTTTAGAAATGTGCTCTGTATAATACAACTTGTTGCTGATTTGTTGATTTTTATAGATTTAATGATGTTCTTATTTTCGTGGTGATTGCTAAGAAATATTAACATTTGCAGATTTAATTGGATTTTTTTTAAATCCTATTTTCAGGAACAAAATTCTCCAATCTGAAGTTGATGGTTTGAAATCAAGTCTAAAAGACAAAAAAGCTCAATGGGTAAGTTTATAAAATGCTGGTCTTAATTTTTTAGATTTTATCTAAACTTTTTTTATTGATTCATGAATGTTGATGTTCGTTTTCTATTTAGAGAATACTTCATGATTCGTTAGGTCGCAATCACTATACACACAAAGAAATGATTTAAGGCGATTTTATAGCATAAATTTAAATCATTAATAAGAAAAAGAATTAAAATGGTGAGGTACAGCCTGGCTTGAACAGGGGTTCATTCAATTTGTAGTCGAATGCTCTACCATGAAACTATATCTCTAGATTATAATAAATTTTTTTTTTTTTTTTTTTTTTTTTTAAAAAGAACTGATTTGCTGAAATTTTATTATCTCCCTTTGCCGGTGTAACATCAAATATTCCTCCTATAAAAATATTCCTTTTTATCTATAAGAGAGAAAAGTTATTTTTAAGATCGGATTTTTAAATTTTCGATACTTATCAGATGAATTTCTGTACAAAACATATCTAAGAACACTACCAGACATATAAATTAGCTTTGTGTGAAATTTGCAAAAGATACGCTCAGCTGTTTCAGAAGCTATGAGGAAGGAACACACACACATACTGAAAGTGACTTTTATATAAATAGCAGAGATTCGTGGCGTCACTACTACTGTTTATTCTAGTTTGATTTCATTTGAAAATTCATAAACCATTTTTCTTGCATAACTAAGAATGATAAATATTTTCAAAACTGTTGGTGCTGTTGTTATTATTATCATGTGTCTCCCGACAAAGGAGGGATTGGGCCTAGTAATTCACTCCTATTTGTCTGTTCGTCGTTCGTACTTTTCTCAATAATCACGCCTTAGACTTTTTTGAAATTTTGCACAAACATTAGTCATGGTAAAAGTAAATTTTTGCCAAAACAGATTTTCCAGAATAACTTTGGTTGTTTCCCCTCCCCCTCCCTAGGGGGCATTATACGGGTAAAATTGCTCCCAAATTGTTTATCCGTTCACACTTTTCTCAATAACCTTTGGATTTTTTGGAAATTTTGCACAAACATTAGTCATGGAGAAAGTAAATTTTTCACTCATACAGGGGGACCCTGCATGCTTAGCTTGTTATTATTATTATTATTATTATTATTATTTTTTATTTTAATTATTTTTATTTATATTATTATTTTATGCTTATTATTATTATTTTTATTTTATTAATAATATTAGTTTTATGGATAAGTTTAGAAAATGCTAATGTTAATTTTTATATTTTATCTAAATTTTTTATACTTATTGTTTTTTTTACAATATTTTTTTTTACTGTTATTTCACCCCAAACAAGGCCCAGTGCCAATTTGATGTAAGGAGCTACTGTTTGGGACCAACTTTTATAGGGATACTTTGCAGGGAGTTGAGCAGCGAGATGTCTGTTCACATTACACTTGAACTTCTGCATGTCAGTATAGTCAGGGAAGCAGGGATCCTGGATGGAATTCCAAAGTCAGTTTGAAGGAAGAAACGATTGGAGTAAAAATTCTTCTAACATCTAGGGATCTTTACAGTGTAGGGGTGGGATTTTGCTGCTTGTCTGATTAGTTGGGGGTATTTACATCGAGAGGCTACAGGTGCTTTGAGTTTGTCGGACCACTTACGATTAAATTAATTGTAAAAAAGCACAGGGATGCCACATTTTGGTGATGGGACAGTAGTTGGACTTTGGTTACTATTGCAGGACCTATTAGGTTGGTGACTATTTTTTTAACCTCTGTCTAAGAACAAGAGACGAGTGGCAGATGCACCAGTCGAGATGTAGCATCAATTCTCCATGGATGGGTGAATGGTTGGTTTGTAAAGGTACAGGATACTCTCAGCATCCTGTACCTCTACAAGGCCACCATTCACCCATGCATGGAGTATTGTTGCCACATCTGGGTTGGTGCATCTACCACTTGTCTCTCCCTCTTCGATAAAGTCCAAAAAAGAGTTGTCAATCTAATCGGTCCCACTTTATCAACTAAGCTCCAGCCCCTGTCCCATCGCCGCAATGTTGCATCACTGTGCCTGTTTTACAAACATTTTAATGGAATGTGTTCTGATGAACTCGTTGCACTTGTACCCCCTCGGCGTACATATCCCCGACAAACCCGTATAGCAATAAGATCTCACCCCTTCACTGTTGTTGTCCCTAAATGCCAGAATGCTTTCTATTCTAATAGTTTCTTCCCCCGAACAGCTAGACTTTGGAATTCTCTTCCTGCTGCCTGCTTCCCGGGCTGTACTGATATGCAGAAGTTTAAATGTAACATAAGCAAATATCTTGTTAATCTTTCCTAGACATGGCCTCAAATAGTAGTCCCTTTGTAAGCGGTGAACATGAGTTTAAAAAAAAAAGAAAAAAAAAAAAAGAACAGTTTTATGTGACTCGTGGTTTAAGAGTTTATCGGTTAAATATTTTCACACAGACAAGCACACACATACATCTGCTGTTTTATTTATATAGATTATGCTGGTCAATCTATCAGGAGGAATGCTTACTTTACTTTATATGTTAGGTATATAATTGCATTCTTGATATCATAAATCCAAATAAAATCATTGGAATGGTTTGTTATAAATAAAAGGATTATGAAAACACAAAGAGTATTACTGTTACTCAAAGTTTAAATGTAACATAAACAAATATCTTGTTAATCTTTCCTAGACATGGCCGCAAATAGTAGCCACTTACGTTCAAGTGGCGATATGCTTTGTAAGGGGTGAACATGAGTAAAAAAAGAAGAAAGAATAGTAGAGATTTAATAAGTGTTTGGAATGGATTAGATGATTTACTTGTAAAAACGCCTTTCAGAATACGAAAATTTAAAGACATGACAGCAAAGATGGAATCAATTAATTTTGTATCTTGAGACTTTTATCCACTGCACCATGGATCCTTGTAGACTATGTTCAGATTTCTGAGTTTGACAGAAAAATTTCCAAGCTCGGCAAGATACACCTGAAGAAGGTTGGAATAATTCAAATGATACAACTTATCAATCTTCATCTAAAAGATTTCAGAAACATAATTTTACTGTGTTGTATCAGAATTTTCTTTGATCTATGTGGAATCGATTCATTGTTATAAAATATTGCTGTTTGTCTCATTCAGGTTGCTAATTTGCATCGAGAGAAGAAACGTCTAAAAATGATAACAGAAAAAGTAAGTGACGTTTCTTTCATTCCCCCCCCCCCTTTTTTATTATTAATGTTTCATTATTTATGAAGGTTTATGGGAAAGCTTTGTCAGTTGAATGATGAAGAATATTATGAGAAGATTGAAAATGATGAATGGAATGAACAACATTTGATGACTTATGAATGCGGACTGTTTGTGATAAGTATTTGTTGACATTGGAATGACAGAAGATATTCACAGCGAGGACTACTAACTACCACAATTTAAAAATAAAAAACAAAACATTTAAATTAAATTATTAAAAAATGTCTACTAATTTATTTTTTTATTTTTTACATATTATGTGTTTATTTAATAACATTTCATTTTGAGTAAACAAAATTTCCAAAAGTTATAAAAAATTTTTTTTAATTTTCAAGAAAATATTTTTTTAAAAATGTCATTTTTATTACTTTTATTACATATTTGTGTGTTTAATAAAATTTTACTTTGAGTAAAAATAATTTCAATAAAATTATAAAAAAATGTCATTTTTATTTTTTTATGACAGGAAAAACAAAAGACTAGAGAAGCCATTGAACGTAAAAATGCTGTCGAAGTCTTATTGGAAGCTGAAGTTGAAAAGTAAGACACCATTTTTCTTGTAATATAAATACCAGAGCATAAACGGTCACTCGTTTTAATGGTACCACTCCTGTCTTCGTAGCTCTTCAATTTTTTTTTACCTTTAGAATGACCCTTGTACGACAAAGCACACTCTGGATACTGATCGTTCATCACTCTGGATGCCCATCATTCATCGCTGACAAAAGTGTATTGAAAATGGTTGTGACTATGTAGAAAAATAAATTCTGGAGCATAAATTGTTTACACTTCCGTCTTCATAGCTCTTCAACTTTTTCAACTATTTCTTGCACAACCTTTTCCCCCATCTTTCTTTCAATTTGAAAATTTTATTTTCCCGGAATTGTGGTAGTTTCATGTTGAAGACCTTCTTATGTTATCCAAAGAATTGGAGTTTTTAATCTTACTACAACTTTTACATTTTCAACATCAATCACTCACTTGTCCCTAATTTATATGAAGCTTACCTTAATTTATATGAAGCTTACCTGACAACTTTTCTTGCTACCCAGGCAAAAACTTTCTTCAAATCTACAAAAGCAAAATTCAGGTTTTTGCCAAAGGAAGTCTTACTGAGAAAAAAAAATTTGAAAGACATTTTTAACAAAGTTGATCCCCAAACCTCTTAGAATTTCTAAAAGAAGCAAAATTATACAATAAAATATAAACGGAAAAAATAAAATCCAAAAAATACAAATATGTAACTAGTACCCATCAAATAGCATTATTTTTACTTCATTTTTTCAGTAACAAAAAATCTGGAAAACAACAAACAGTAAATAAACTAAACAAAACCATTTCCTCGGTATTAAATAACCCAAAACGACATTAAAAAATTTGTCAATGTTCCTATTTACTTGCCTCCCCACAAGGGCAGAGTTAGACACAAAGTCGGTTTTTAATGTGGGGGAAATCCAGCTCTCCGAAAACGAGCACTCAGGATAGGAACAAAAATAATAATTGCCTCAGTCTAGAAGGATTTCTTCAACACTGATCGAAGTCAGAAAAGGTGATGTGTAGCATCAGAACAGAAACGGACAAAATTTGTCAATGTTAGTCGGGTTTGTAATACTGTGAAGACTATAAGAGTTTTGTCCCTTAAACGATATGTGAAGAGTTGCCTCCCTTGTCTGGGTATAGGTGATGTGTCATTTAAGCATTTGAATAATTTGGAGTTATCTCCCCTTTGATTGTTTATGTAATCGCACTCTTCATGCCTCATGCCTCATGTAAATAAAGCAGACGTGTCTTATATGATAACAAAAAAATAATTATTTCTGTTTGCACTTGATTTAGGTTTTTGCTGATTAAATTGCAAGTTCAACATCAACCTCTTTTTTGATCCAACAATATTGTCATTTTGCAATTTAATTAAAAAAAAAACTTTAATCATCAATAAATGTTTACTATTTCTTACGAACAATAAGTAATTATTCCTTCTTTCTATCTGTTTTGATGTAATATTTATGGGAAATTTGTCAATGTTAATCGGGTTTTTAATTCTGTGAAAGTTATGGGAGGTGTCCCCCTTTGGACAACTCCGGATTTCTGCTTATTTTTCAGTGATATAAGGGTTTAGGTACCTTGGAGTTGCTTCTCTTTGTTTTCTCTGCTATATAAAGTTTTGATTACATGTCTCTTTGTATCTGATCATGTAAATAAAAGCAGACGAGTCTCTCTTCTCCGTCTGTGTGTAAAATTAAAACATGTTACGTTTTAATTGATTTGTCTTTTTGTCAACTGTCGATATGACTTCCAATATGAATTCTATTTGAAACAAGTGAGGTATGTTTTTATTTAATTCATGATTAACTAATTAATTAACCTACAATGGGTCAATATGCTAGTAAAATAAACCAACAAAATATTTTTAAAAATTCTCCTTACCAAGATACTTTTCTATTACTGCTATTAAAACAATTATACAATTATTTCAAGTAAACTAACATATACAGTCATGAACGGTTTTCTTATTTAATTTTAATCTTCATTTTTAATTTTATAGAAACCATGTGCTCCAATTTGAAATCATAGATGGAAAAAAACAAGCTGCTTTGGTACGTTGTTATATGGTGTGCCTCGACCGACTTTGTTACTTTCTTTGTTCTTTTTGGTTTACTTTTAATCCAGTGTGATTTCTTTCTTGCAATCCAACAAGCTTTGCCCTTTTCATGAAAATTATACATGATTCAGATCTAATATAAAAAAATCAATGATATAAAACTGAATAAAACCTAGATAGCATTGCATATGACAGGTTGATATTTGATTCTCTCTGATCTATGTATATTTTCACTGTGTTTTTTACATAATTAAGATGGAATTTCTACAATTTCATTCTATATCCAGCCGTACATCATTTCACAAGAGAAACTTCATGCTAAACACTGTTAATCTCATTGGTCAAAATTGTTTTCCATATTTATTGTGTTGCTAGTTTTTAGCATAAATTCCACACCAAATCAATAAAACAAAGAAAAATCAACAAATTTTACAGTTCTAAATTTTTTAGATAAGGAATGATTGTATTATTTCGATTAATTGGACTAATGTTCTCAGCTTAACACTCAAGATGTATTTATTTGAATGACACTGTAGATATTTTTTTCATAGTTATTAAAAGAATGTATGAGTTTTTAATATTTTATAATCATGAAATTTGGTGCAGATAGAAAATAATAGCTTCCATTTTGCAAACTAACTAAAAATTCAAACGAGAGAAAATGTAATCTCCATATGTGTAAATGTGTAAAATGACTACAAAAATTCCCCTCTGGACCAAAGTACGGTAGGTTTGCAACAACAGATGCCACATACAAATTCAATACATCTTGGCTAATAGTCACTACTTTATGTAGCTTATGAACACCATTTTCATTACATTCAATCGTGATATTAAAATGCTACATTGCATCCTACTGGCGACACCATCACAGTCACACCATCTTTAGAGGAAAGAGTCCCTATTTTTGTCTCTTAATGTTTAGTCCTACCGCAAGTACTAGTTGTCACCAGCATGAATTTTACTTGTTCCAAAGCTTCTGTGATTATACCAACTGTAACTGGCTCATAGATGCATAGACATAACATAATCTTTCCAATTCTGAGTCATAAATAATAAAGGCTCCCTCACCATAATCTGTCCATTCTGATTGGCTGAGCTCTGAAAATTTTCATATTCCAGAATCAAGTTATTTGCTTCATAAACAAATGCTTACTAATATTTAAATATGGCGTCACTAATAGACATATTATAATGCCCAGAGTCAAGTTTATTTACTGCATAGGTAATTACAGGCATGTAAGATCGAAAATTAAATGAGAGACAATCATTAGACGAACATTAAATAACTCGTATACTTGCTTTGTTTAACAAAGTTTAAAACAACATATCCATTGTAAGAATCTCCTTCATCATTGACATCCACAAAACAACAAACTCACACAGCCCATGCTACCGAGTTCTTATACCATTAAACACACTACATGTATATTGGTGATGTTTTAAAATGACGCATTTCATATGCATTTATTCATTGAAAAGTTTACCTCACAAATATTTGCCTCTTTGATATTAAGACTTTTTCTAAAACAACGACACATATCATATATACTTATATATTGAAGAGTTTAGCTCTCAAATATGTTTTTTTTTTATTATGCTGAAAAAGAACCCTAGAAGTTCACTGAATGAAATAAGACAAACTTATATTTTGCCAAAAATTTTATTTCCACAACATATTTCTTTTAATAAATATTCTGGACTAAATTTAAGAGGTTTGCTCCCAAATATTTGCGTTTTTTGTTTTTTTTTCCTTATGCTGAAACAAAAAATATGGAAGTTTATTGACCGAAATAAAACAGAACTTATTTTTGAAAAAAACTTTTTTTCTGCAATATATTTCTTTCATTAAAAGTTCGAGCACTTTTGCAGTATGCAGACGGTGGCCATCTTTTTTAGTGCATTTCACTAAACTGTCACCAGGTGGCACTTCTCAGTCAAAGAACGGGACAATTTTGCTCCAATTCAAAAAATGTTTCAGAAAAAAAAAATCCAATTTTGCTTTAATTTGGAAAAGTGTTTAAATTATTAATTTGTTGTTGACCCTTCAAAGTTTCTTAAATTCGAAAAATGTTTCATTTAAATTATTTATTTGTTAAAAAAAAACTCCCGAAAAAAACAATTATATTTTATAAAACTCCAATGTTACTTTCATTACAAAATTGTTTTATTAAAATTATATTTTCTTACACAGATGTCTCAAATCAATGTTTTTACTATTGATACATTTTCATACACTAAATGTTTTAATTTTCAAATATTTTTCTGTTCAGAAAAAAAGATTCTTGTTTGTTACTTATTTGCCATATTATTTGACCAAGCAGAAATTGGAATTATCCCCCCAATGGCCGCCGTCTGCATACTGCAGGAGTGCCAAATTTCGTAATTTTTCATATTTCTTTCAATAAAATTCCTTTATTTAAAAAATCTTTTTGGACTAAATCGTAATAAAAAAACGTGATTATTTGGAGGCTAAACTCTTCAATATATATATATATATATATATGAAATGGGTCAGTTTAAAATATCTACACAAGCACACAAAATATAACTATAATTATAATATGTCATTATCTCAGGACTAAACTGAAGAGGTCAGTTCCCAAATATTTGTATTTTTTTATTATGCCACCCCTCCCCCCAAAAAAAACACGGAAGTATATTTGTATTTTTTATTATGCCCCCCCCTCCCCCCCAAAAAAACACGGAAGTTCATTGAACGAAATAAAACAAACTCGTTTTTTGCCAACAATTACATTTCCACAAAATATTTCTTTTAATAAATATTCTGGACTAAATTGAAGAGGTTTGCTCCCAAATATTTGCGTTCTTTATATTCTTATACCAAAACAAAAAAATACAAAAGTTTATTGAACAAAATAAAACAAACTTATTTTTGGTCAACTATTTTATTTCCACAACATATTTCTTTTATTAGAATTCTGTAATTTTTTTTTTTTTCTGGAGTAAATCGTAATAAATAACAGCGAAACTCTTCAATATATAAATATATATGAAATGGGTTGGTTTAAAACATCACCAATCTACACAAACACACAAAATATAACTATAATGACATGTAAAATAAATAAATGTTTATATATTTACTAGGGATGGGACGATTCCAATATTTTTTCTGATTCCGATACAATTACTGATTCCATATTAAATTCCCGATTTCAATACTATTACCGATTCTGATTCTTTATAAATCTCTAAATATTTAACTATAAAGTTATTTTTCACGATTACCGTAAAAATGTGCAGATTTTTTCTCAAACGTATGGATACACTTGTGAGGAATGATCTATCGATTTTAGCTTTACTAATAGTTTAAAATTAATAGATATTCATTATTTTAAGGTTACTATCAACGGGAGAATATTTTTCTTTATAGAAAATCAACTAAAAAATCCAATTAAAAGAATAGTTTTTGGCATCGGAAATTAAGCACGCATTTTCTGATACCGATTCTGATATCACAAAAAGTTTCGATTTTTTTTCGATTCCCAATTCTGATTCCGATTAATCGTCCCAACACTAATATTTACGCATGCACTCTTTGTTTTTCCTGCTTTGCTTTTTTGTTTGTGAAAACTTTTGTCCTTTTTTTCTGAAAGATTTTGTTTTGAATAGTTATTGTAATTATATGTAATAGTATTGACTTGTGATGGGGGTATGAGACGAATGGATTCGCCAATCGTTTTTATAACCAACGGTTGTGCTAAACAACCAATGAAAACGTCCTAAAATTATTATAAAAATTGTCGAATTTTGGATTCAATCAGTTCGCCGTTTACTACGTCACGGACCGCATTTAATTCTTGGCCGCCATCTTGGTTACTGATTTGAACTACGCCGCCATCTTTGTTCAACACAATATCTCAGAACTTAACAGTTATCCTTTTAGAACTTTTAAAACACACATAACTTTCAGATTGCAAAATAATTAAAAAAAACAAAACAAAAGAATTGGTCGACGTGAACAATGCTGCATTTACTTTTTTACATACAGACTTAAATTTTGAATTATAACCTTTATTAATGCTTCCACTAGCATTTATTTTATTTTTCCTTTTCAATTTTTCTCATTTTCCTATGGCGCTTATCGTATATTACATGCTTAGCTTTCACATTACCAAAATACCTTGGAAAATATTATATACAGCTTACCAAGAGAAAAGGAAAGTATTTAAAGGCTAGGGACGTGGAAAAAGAAAGAAACAAAAGGTTTGTTTTATTTATTAGAACGTTATCGTTACAAATTGAACCCTGACTATTACAGTCATTAAAAATACTACCTTTAATTTCTTTTACATCATTTAACGTTATCAAAACGTATGCACACCTTTTTAATGTCATCATGTAAAGGGAAGTAACTCTGACCTGACTTTTATCACAGAGTTATTTCCCTTGCATTGATTCGAGTTATGTGGATATGTCCACAGAGAAAATAGGTTGAGTTGAGAGGAAAAAAAGAGGGATAGAAATAAGTTATGTTACATTTTAATTTAACTGTTACACAAAAAAATTCAAGGTAACGCAGTTTTAATGCGGAGTTGGGACTGCTAGTTTTATTATGTGAAAATAGAGAAAAGAATTTTTACTCTAATTTAAACGAATTATTTTGTAATAATGGTACATTACTTTAATTCTTAAACAAATATTTTGAAAATATCAAAATAAATTCACATATTTTCTTATTAAAAAAAAAAGCAAGCATCGACATTAACGAGACGATCTGAACTTGACTCTTCTCTGAGAACGGAATTGGACAAGAAATTAGAAGAAGTGAATGCTTATCTAGAACAGCAGCATCAAGAGTACGATTTGAAAATGGAGGAAAAAGAAAATCGATGGATTGCAGAAAAAACGAAATTGCAGGTAAGAAGTGTGCACCTTTTTTTTTTTTTTTACCTGTACTAGTTGACATACACAATCATGTTGACATACCAATTGTTGCCGGATCACCAATGAGCCTGGCCTGTACCAGATGGCTTACCATTTGAGAAAGTTAGGCACTGTATGTATTGTGCCGAATCGTAGAAATTTCAGGGCTCTACATTAAGAGTGATTTTTCAAAGTGGCAACTAGAAAGAATAAAACACTTATGTTTTGGCGATTGTATTTCTTTCAATGGAATGATTAAAAATCTACATTTAACTAAAACGTTTCACACAATTTTTTAAGTTAATGTCCTCAATTTTATGGTAAATATCTAATGTTTAAAATGTAAATGACCCGAATTTCCTATTTTAGACCTAATATACAGGGTGGCCGAAAAGTCCCAGGACACTATACATGTATTTTTAATAAAACACAGTATTTTTTGATGAAACACACAGAAAACATATATATTCAACAAAAAAAGAGAACTTTATTAGAAACAAAGCAGAAAACAACTAGAGTAATTTAGTGGTCTAGTGGATCAGTATGTTGGCCCTCGTTGTTCTTGCACAATTCCATTCGCCTCCAGGTTCTTTGTGCCATTTTTTTTTAGAGAATTCCTTGATACGATAGCAAAAGCTGCAATCAATCATATTTAACAGCATTAAAATATTAAAAATAGAGTGTCCTGGGACTTTTCGGCCAGTGTCCTGTGACTTTTCGGCCACCCTGTAGTTTCCATCCTAAAATATTAATATTTCATTCTGAGTAACTATTTCTTTCTTTTTAGCCTTGCTCCATGTTGGTAAAATTAAAAAAAATAATTTCTTTATAAATACAATTATTCTTGTTCAGAAAATTTCTCACAGCGAAGCAGGGTTCTACATTGCGAGTGATTTTTCAAAGTGTCGACTAGAAATAATGAAACGCTTATCTTTTGGCGATTGTATGGCTTTCATTGACAATCTTGCAAAGTTCACTAATGAGTGAAAAATATTTTTTCAATTTTTTTTTTTAATAAAACAAACAAAGTTAAATTATTTAAACAATGAAAGTTTAATAGAACAACATACTCTTTTTTTTTTTTTTAATGAAGGCTGTTTAAAAAAATCTCTGAAGAAATTATTATGCCTTTAAGTATCAGCATAAAATTTGTTATATATTTAGAATTACAATTATTAGAAAAGACACAGAAAAATCTTTATGATGTACATACTCATCACAAAATGAACATGTCATATTCCAAAAATCATGTAGGTTTGGCTAGTAATTTTTTTATTTGGCTAGTAAACGAAAATATTTAGTTGTCAAAGGTCAACTAAAGATAAGTTTGTCCGTAGAGACCTGTTGCTATGTGAGGGCGTGTTTAATTCATTGGTGGAAATGCATCTTTGGATAAACTTGCTTGGCAGATAGGTGACAAGGTTGTATTCCATGTATTGGTATACTGGCAACCTGCTGCAAGATGGCCTCCTGAACCTACTTGCTTGCCACAGCGAATGGTGACATCTGAAGTGTGTGTGACACAAAGTTGTGCCTCGTGGATCACAAAACGCTAACGAGCAAAAATGTGTACTCATATCCGAGTTCTACCAACGATGATTACTTTATCTAGGCTTCTACTGCTTATATCATCTCATATGCTTTGTCCTAATTTTAGTTTTCAGAAAAATGTTTAATGGAGCTAAATAATTGGGTATCATACTAGCTGACCTGACCCAGCATTGTTCGGAATTTATTAGTTGCCAAAATTTTAAAACATAAAAAAAAAAATAATGGTTTCCATCTGTAATTTAAATTTTGTACCGAAAAAGATTTTTCTATTTTTTTTTTTATAGAAAAAGATTCTGAACAAATCTAAAATTTATGGAAAAATAGTTTAAGTATTCTACCATCCCAGAAAGTGCTGTGAGGGGCATGCATGGAAGTGGTCGAGAATGATGTGTACCTACTCTTGATGTATGAAAATGCACTCGCCCAGGTGTGATATGACATTCTAGTCATTCGGCAGTTGCTTCATAGGTTGATATGAGTCAGTGTTTGTGTTATTGTTGGAGTTTGTATTGATGTTACTAGTTGAGTTCATGTCAATGTTATTGTTCAGGTTTGTATCGTTGTTGGGTATGCGTCAGTGATCGTTTTCTGATTTTCTTCTTTTTTTTTTACTCTCAATGTAATCATCCACTTATATAAGAATGAGAGACATCAGATATTGTTAAATTATTTTTTAGTTTTTATTTGTTAAATTTGGATTAAAATTTTCACTTTGGTGTTTAATAATCTTCATGTCTTTGTTGTTTCAGGAAGAAATCTTGCAGCTTCGACTTAACTTTGAGAAAGCTTTATTCTATAAAGACGAACAGGCAAAAGAAGCGCTTCGCTTTCGGGATTTGTATCATAAGGAGTTATCCCTCAAAGAGATGAAAGGAAGTCTGCAGCCGCAATCCAATCATCTGCTGTATGTTCCAGCATCCATGGCTGCTACAGACCCTTTGTTGGCCAACAATACAGCAGCCTTTAAGTTATGGTAAGTTAGAACTATATCATCCATAGATTAGATTTGTGATCCACTGTTATATTTTGACACATTCTTGGTTTTTTTCCTATATTATCATTATTTTTATTATTACTAGTAGTTCTCCAGAATTCTCCTCATATAAAAAAGAGTGAAAATACAGAAAATCTCTATGAAATATATACCTATCACATAATGAAAAGATCATATTTCAAAAAACACATAAATTGATCGAGTAGTTTTATATATATATTATATATATATATGTATATATATAAAATCATTTTTTACAATTAATGGTAAAATATAGCCATTACTAGGTTGAATACAAACAAAAGGAATCTCGGAAATTCGAATTGAGTAATCTCCCTTTGTTTATTCAGATAGTAGTGTGAGACACTCTGTCCTCGCTTCCTCATAAAATTTGATTTTCTTTGTAAAGAAAACAAAGTATTTGATCAATTTATATGATTTTTGGAGTATGATACATACATATTATTTTAGTTTTGTTTTTTCATATACAATTATGTACAAGAACCGTAGTAGTATAATATTCTTATATAGTAGTAAAAAGACTTTATTTTGCTATCTCATTTACATATATATATATATTTGTGGTACGTACATAAACATCTTAGACTTTTAACTAGGAGCAAAGTGTGGTATCTGTTCAAATACTACTCTTCATCTTTCCTGTCCTTGGTCAGAGAAGGAGAAATCTTTCTAGATACCAGAAAATCTTTATTTTTTCCCAATCCAAAGTGCCTGTTTTTGGAGAGTAGGATTTTTTTCCCAACATTAAAATTGACTTTATGTTTAATCCTACCCTCATACGTAAGCTAAAACGCAAAAAATAAGGAAAAATTAGATGATGAAGGAACTAAAGAGATAGCAAAGACAGAAACGTTTGACTTGTGTAATTAATCACAAATTATTTCTAATGACAACAAATGAAACATAGAATTAAGGAATATTTTAGCATGTATTTTCTTTAAATTATATATAATTTTTTGTTTCATCATTATTATTTACGTGTTTAATATTATTATTATTATTATTTAGATTTATTATTATTATTTTATTACTTTATTATTATTATTAATAGTGCTGGCAGTAATAATAGTATTTTGTGAAATTAGTAGTTTTCTTATCATAAATATATATATATATTTTTTTTTTACATGGAGGTCACCACTTATCAAGGCCCGGAGGCCATTCAGGGATAAGGGTTATTGCGTGTACAGTAATCAATGAAATAGTATTGTAGTAATCATTAGTATTGGAGATTTGATAGAGTGTCTTACTTAAGGGGGCGGTTTGTCAGGAATTTGTTTATGTTGGACTTGAAGACATCAAAGTTGTAGTCAGGTGGGAAACAGGCAAACGGAAGAGAGTTCCACAGTCGTGCACTTCTGAGAAAGAAGCTCTGCTCATGGAATCTACGTTTTGATTTAGGCACAGATAAAGAGTGAGGAAGATTATTGACAGTAGATTCAGCCAGACGGGTGTTTCTCGTGAAAGATTGGCGGAGGGGGGGGACGAGAGATTGGAGCTCAGACGAGCACTTGCCATGGAAATAACGATAAAACAAAGACAAGCTAGCAATGTCTCATATTCGTGATTGAGCAATTTTTTATTTATTTTCATCCCTGATATGCTATATGACACAATCACGTTGACACAACAGTTCTTGTCGGATCACCGAAGTTAAGCAATGTTGAGGATGGTTAGTACCAGATGGGTGACCATTTGAAAATTCTAGGTTAGATGTTTCTCTGCATTGTTTCCAGTTGTCTTTAACCTCCACTTGCCACTGGTATTTAAGCAGAAGAGGTGTGGTTGGAGATTGTGCAACTCTTGTCACAAAAATTCTATGCACAGTGGGTATCCATAGTCTGTCAAGACTGAAGGGATCCACTTATATATATATATATAATCACAAGAAAACAAAAAAATTTTTTTTAAATCTAACTTAATGATAATGTTATCAGAGTTGGTTGCTTTCTTTTTTGGTTAGGATATGCTTAAAAGTAATTTTCGAAGGCCTTTCCCTTTGTCTGCCTTCTATGTCAACAGAGTTTTTTTTGTGTTTTTGAATTTGGTTGCTTCAGAGCAAATTTCGTATTTGATTGCCTCATTTGTTTATGGAGTGAATTGTAGAAAGAAGGAAAAAAGAAAGAATAGTCTGGTGATTAACAAGATTTTTAGAGAATCAATATCGAGAATTGAAATTTCTGTTATTTTTATGAATTTTCACCTACACACACACACACGCACGCACGCACGCACACACACACACACACACATATATATATGTATATATATATGTATATATATATATAAGCAAACAGTTAATAAAACATGTTAAAAAAACACTTTGAAATGAGTTAAAAACATATTTAATCTGAAAAGGAAACACTAGATAAGTGGATAGTCCTTAATCCGCAGAGTTTCAAAGAAATACTTTCCTTCTCATCAGAAGGTAGGAATTAGCAAAATGCAGGATCGGATTTTGCATACAAAAGTGTTTGATGAAACAACAAGTAAGTCAAAGATCTTACTTGATAACAAAAAAGTGAAGCAGAGGGAATATGGTGAAGAAAAAGGTAATTACACATGAATGGATAGTCTGGTGGAAAATAAATAATCCAGTGACGGTAAAATCCAAATGTATAACTTCAAGAAAGTTAATTGAATTTCCATTTGCACAAGTAAAATCCAAGGAAATCCCGTAATTGGAAGAAGATGGTCGATAATAATCCAAAGGCAGAAATCCATGGAAAAATTCACAAAAATGTGTACAAGGAAAAAAGGAAAAAATTCCAATAATATTAATAAAAGAAAAATAAGATATGCTTTTCACTTTACTGCTGAGATATGTTATATATATATATATATATATATATATATATATATATATATATATATATATTAAGTAATGTGATTTATAATTTAAAATTTAAAAATCAAATTTTAATTAAATTAAAAATCCGTTTCATAAGAAGGAACAACAACAAAATCAATTATCTGTACGATCGTTTCGGAAAACAATGCTTTTTATTGTAGTATACATCAGATTATGTAGAATAATTATATATAGTTTTTTGATAAGCAAGGTCTCCTCATCAGCAAATTTTGGAGGGTTTTTATTGAATTTAAAAGACACCATAAATAAACCTAGCATTAAAAGTAAGGCAGATGAATCTGAAAAATTGAAATAAAAGGTCTGGATTTAAAATTTATAAGAAAATTATTATGGGTTAGAGATAGAAATAAGTAGAGAAAAATATATATTTTTGAATTTACATAATAAATTTGCTTTAAAAATATATAGAGATATTTACCTTTTAATTTTTCTTTTTTTTTTTAAATCAGGAACTGTGGTTAAAGTAGTCATTTAGATGTTTGCTATAGCTTTTATCTTATTGAATGATGAATTTTAATTAAAATTTGATTTTTAAATTTTAAATCATAAATCACATTACTTAATATTGAATTAGCTCTAGGACATTTAACTATCATATTATATATCTAAATTACAACGAGCACTTTCTATTTCCTGTATTTTAATTAAACTAGTAATTTCACTGTTACATTAAAATACACTCAGCTCTTTAGACTATTGTTCTAATCTCCTTTAAATTATATATATATATATTAGTATTGGGATGATTAATTGGAATTGAGAATTGGAATCAAAATACGCATTAGATCCCTTTCACTTCGGATTTTTCCATACAATTTGAATATGAAATTCAATATCCTTTTCATTTTGAACCAATATATAATTTCTCTATGATTTAAAAACTTTTAATTATGATTCTCTATGTTTATTACATTTAGCAAATTAAGAATAAACCATTTATAATATTTGCTAATATTTTCTCCTGTGAGGAGATGGGTAAACATCGAAAACCTATAGGTTAAGGAAATATATTTATTGAAATGTATTCTTTGTCTTGCATGTAATAAAATTCTAGATTTGAAACTTAACCTTTTCACATCATAAAATTTAAATTACTAAATTATGATTTATTTGCTCTATCTGATATATTGAGCAATTATTTATTTAGCTGGGATTGTCTTTATAAAATATTACAGCTAATAATATTTTTTAAGACCGATAATAACTGGAAAATCGATGTGATCGGTTTTTAGCCAGAAATTTGGTGATTAAGGGGTCAAAGTTCAACGATTTGACCTTTGAGAACTCTACCAAACTCCTCCGACAATTTTGGGGCTACGCACTTGAAATTTTAGATATAGGTTCCTTGAACATGAATCTAACTTAATAACTTGATTTGAGCCCAAAACAATAAATTTTAAGGGGTCATAATAGGGGTCAAAGTTAAAAAAAAATTGACCTCTGCGGTCTCTTCCAAATTACTCAGACAATTTCTGGTCTAAATATTTGAAATTTTACATAAAGGGTATTCAGAGATAGGGCAAGCTTTTTCATCAGTTTGGGTCGAAAATTTTTAGTTACCAATATATGTATGTATGTATGTCTGTTTGCATGTCTGCCTTAAACTTTCAATAGAGGCGACGGATTTTACCAAGATCAGTATCGTTTTAAAGTTCGACCTTTCATACGACAAATATTGAAAAATTGGCTAAAAACATTAATATCTTCCCTTTCAACTAGGCACTGTTCTAGATAGGGGGGGGCACTTTTTTCGCCAATATTTTTGAAAGTTATCCTCTCCTTTAGATTGTCTAGCCTTAATTTTTAAAAATGTCGTTTCTGGTTTGGCGGTGGTCATAACAGCATAAACGTTAGGTTTTACCTCGTTCTTTTCCTCCTTTGCGGTATGGGTTCGAGCCTGCCTTCCTACTACCATTTTTTTTTTTTTTTTGCTCAACATACACATCCAAACACCCGGGCAATGCCGGGCTGAAATGCTAGTATATATATATAAAAGTCATATGACCTTGTAACGGGTGTTGTAACCTAACATCCGGTTTACAATTTTTAACAAATAATCAACACGACAATAAAATGTATTGTTTTACTGTGTACGTTTTCAGCATCCTAATTGTTTTTTGTTTTTTTCGCGTTTAAATTATCCAAATAAACAATTGTTAATACTTTCTGCATCTTTTTTACATTGTTCATTTTCATATTACGTATAAGTTATTTTAACGCAATTTTTAACCCATTGGCAACCATAAGAGCATTTTACAATGCCTTCATTTTTTTTTTAAATTTATTCTCTATTTTTAAATACACCTTTCTTAAAAAAACATTCATACATTTTCTTCTACACTACCAACATAAATAAATACCCCCGGAAATATGTTTTTTTTTTATTTTGCAGGTAGTCTAGTATATATATATAACTAGCAGAAGTGCCCATTGTTGACTGGGTTCAAAAACAGCCTACAGAAAATGGACTGTGATTGATGAAAGTATAAAAGGTTATGAAAAGGAGGAGGTTGTAAAGAGATAGCTTTTGATACTCAAAAATTTTACCCTAAGCAAAATATGATGAAAGTAAAGATAATTTTTGCAAAAATATATTTTTTATACCAACTTTGTTTCCATTCGTAGCCAAGAGTGACCAACAAAATGATGTTCCTTACAAAGAGAAAATGTTATATATATAATAATATAAATATACGAGAAATGAATGTTACCATAGTCAATATATAATAATCTATATATATAAAAGGCAAAATGTGCATGACCAATTCGTCTGTATCTGGCAAAGGCTTTTCTCGCACACGGTCCGGGTTCGTTACTATTACTTACAACTGTTTATATAGGTCCTAGATAATAATATCTAGGATTTGGGAAAGCATGTCATGTCTAGATTTATTTACATCAACTTTTACAAAATTATTGCTATTTTTGCTTCTCACGTGTTGATTCGGCTTTTTCGTATAAAAAGCGAAACTAATTCAAAGCTAAGTGAGCGTTCTCGGCATCTCTTGGCATCGTGCCAGGAAACATCCAGAAGCAATCAGCGTTGATCAATCTTGTATATCAGACAATTGCTATTCAATCTGGACAACTGGGAGCTGGTTTCCTCCTCCTCAACATCTGTTGGGGAAAAAAACAGTCAAACGCTCCCTGGTAGAAAACTTCTATTTGGCCTTCTTAATTAGGTCAAATCGAAGCAGCAGTTAACTTTTATTGCAGAGACCTGTTTTTAAATAAATAAATTCAAACGTGTCTCCATTGAATGTCACAATGGCCCAATAGTTAATGTCGCAAGGTTTTTTTTTCTTTTCACACTTTCATTTCCAACTTTGCCTCAAGGGTTCGGGTTCGATCCTCATACTCACCCACAAAAACTTTTTTTTTTTAATTTTAGTTTAGTTTGATTTACCCAAAACCACACACACCTCAAAACACCCGGGCATCGAACAATAAATTTAATTTTCTTTTATATATATACTAGCAGAAGTACTCGATATATATATACAAGAAATAAATGTTACCATAGTCAATAAAAGTTACTTTTATGGTAGAAAGGTTCATTGGTTTGTATTTTAAAGTAGTTTGTATAAAAAAAAATTTTTTTTAATTCATGAACCGGTTTAAAAAAAAATCAAAATGGCAGTGACTTTGAAATGGAGAGCCCCGTTTTCAATTTGAAGGAGGAGCACCTGAGCATTCTGTGTTAACAATTTAAGAGAGTTCCGTCAACGTAAGGAATATTTATAAACATATTTTAATGTTTTCCTTATTTTGTGCTTGAGGAATATTCGATTATGGCATGTGTAGTTTATATAAAAATTCATTTAAGTAGTTGTTGCCTCAAATTTCGTTTTAATTTCAGGTCACTGAAATTATTTCAAGTAAAGAGCATTAAAAACTATTTCAAAACAAAATAAAAACATGAACTGAACTTTTATTGACTATGGTAACATTTATTTCTGGTATATTATTTTTTTCGGATAGTCGTTTGTTGGCTTTTCTGCTGAACACTCTTACTAAATAATATCGACGAAATATCGAAAAACAAAGAAACAAAAACAGTTTTGAAAAATAATGAAGCTTTACTTACTTTAGTAAAATAATCCGAAACAGCAAAATGGGATATTAAAAAAGTAATCACGTAATTACTTTAGTTTTTTAAAGCAAAGAATCGCTATAAATATGAATAAGAAGTAAATGGCGCCCTTTTCAAGCAGAATAGCTTCATTTCAGTTTTACAATATTGAACAGTGTAGTATTGTGCCGTTGGATTCATGGTTGTACTATTGTAATATAAAGAACATGCAGAAAGGGTTGTAATCAACTGAATTCTTTCTAGTACACTGACAAAAAAAGCTTAAACAGATATATAAATAAAAATAAAAAGGTTATGTAAATGTTTTTAAAAAGACACATAATCACGTGAACAGGATTTTCCTTCTTTTGACACGATAACAAGTAAAATTCTTATTTTTTATTATTTATCTATTTTCAAAAGAGTGCCACATGCAAGTGGAGAAGGAAAAAAACAGAGTTATGCAAAATTTGTGTCGAATTGTCTAAAGTTCTGACTTTTTTTTGGCTTTCACTTTAATAAGAACGTGAATTTATTCGACGCAATATGATTCAACTCAAAAAAAATAAAAGCTAACGTGAATTAAGATTAAAGTTAAGGTGTTATTGTGGATCCTCATCCCTTTTAAAAAACCTTGTTAAACTTTCTGACATATTTACATTCTATGGAGGTCAGGCGCAAACGAACACCCAATAATTTTATTATACCATATTTCTTCAAACTGAAACATAATTATCAAAGTATACTTACGCAGATAGATATGAAAAGTCTTTATTAAAGTTTGTGCCATATTTCCATGGAGTACAGGTGTGAACGCAGACCCCACAATTTTATTATACCATCGCTATTTAAGTTAAAACATACTTATCAAAGTATTCTTATGTACATCTATATCAAAAACCCTTGTAAACATTGTTTTTTTTTCATTTTTTATTTCCATACTTTGGGGGCCAGGTGCAAACGCAGACCCCACAATTTTTATGAACCATCGTTCTGCCAGATCAAACATACCCATTCCTGTGTTTTCATAGATCTTCTATCATTATATGTAATCAGTTTTTTAAAATAGTCAACCATATAGGAGCCTATTCGTGACCAGATAGACAGACACACACACACACGCAAACACACACACACAAACGTTCAGCTTTATATTGTAGATTATTTCCACAGCCAAACAATGCCACAGCTCACAAGAACTATGACAGACAACAAGCACGGCTTTTGTGAACTGCGACATTGTTTGGCTGTGGGAATAATTATATAATCTCCCACATTCTGAAAATATATATATGAACACACAGCTAATAATATTAAGGATAAACACAAACTATTGACTCTAGCAGAAACTAGATACTTCCTGGGCAACTGATATTTTGTACTCCGGTTATAGTTAAGTTAAAAAACATGTGCAACTATATATGAAGCCGTTTCCCTCAGTAAAGTATGTTTTGCAATTTTTTCTATTAGTTGACACCCTGTTATCATCTTTTAATGTTTTCACATGACCTCTGACATTCTTCAGATGCAGTTTTTCAAACTTGACAATTTTTATGTTTGGCTTAGGAAACTATGCAGAATTTAAACTCTTCATTTAATCCATAGTTTGTCAGATAGAAATTTGAATTATTATCAGTTATCGCTTGTAACAAGAATTCAACTTTCCAGAACTGATTATTAACCAATGCTTTTACCTGTTGTTGAAATATGCGATATATAAAATGATTCTTTTTTAGATAATTTTTGTTTTGATTTCAGGTTCTAGTTTAAACAGGAGTAAAAATGTGAAAGTCCTTTTAGTGTGAGATCATGAAATGCAAAGTATTTGAAAACATTAAGGAAGCTCTCCAGAAAATAAAAGAATGAAGAAAAATCGAAATTATATATTTTTCTGTTGTGTCGAAAAAAAAAAAGAATCTCTTTCTAATTACTGATCTTGTTTCCTCTGTAGGGAGAAACCTGGAGCCAGCCTTCCGTCACCAGATACCAGGAACGGAGGTTCCAAATCTCCGGGTGTCACTGTTGACTCTTCATCCATGGGAGATGCCAAATTTCGTGAAATGCTTGCTCATTATAAGAGCGAAATGCATAAAGCCATTAAAAGTCATCTGGAAGCACGTGAGTATGAAAATATTGTGTAAAAATAGAATTTTGGGGGGAACATTATATATATATATATATAATTATTTACTATAATAATTATTAAATACCTACAGACACTAGTGTTTCACCCTTTTGGGAATCATCAGTGCAGGATGTCACGATTAACACAGGTTGATAGATTCGAACCCGGCAACATTCAGGAAATACTGTTGAAATTTAAACATTTATTTTTTAAAACGTTTTTAGTGTCGGTCAGAGTGATTTAATCATTATTTGATGATATATATATATATATATATATATATATATATGACCCAATGGGGATTGGGTGATGCCGGGAGACCTTGCTAGTTGATTAAAGAACAGCTTGTAGTCTGGCTGGCCCATTGACACAAATTCAGGGGAATTCGCACGGCTGGACTCTAATGATGATGATGGTTTGATGTTGTTTTAAACAGAATACGTCTGTTTCTTGATGGATAATCAAAATGATCTCCCCCCCCCCCGCCCCTCGGGAATGGATACTACAACACATGTCTACGCCAGAATGAAGTCATAAAAATAATTCCGAAATTTAACAGATGGACTCGTGTGTTGATAGACGGCCGAGGGAGGTCGTTTACTGAGCGATTGAAGAAGGAGATCACCCGGGCTGGCATGCGTGGCAAAAGACCTTGTGTTAATTAGACGTGACGGCTCGTATTCCTGGTGAGGGGACCTTATCTCCTTACTGACGTGTTGAGAGAGGGGTGGGTGGAGAGAAGATGAGAGAGGAAAATCTCTTCCTTCTTTTCCTTTTGCTTCAATAAATGTAAAGGTCGATTTTTATTATTTTCTTTTCTTCCTCTTCTGCGACCAAGTGGTCAGGGTTCGACAGGCCCTTACTGCCTCCCCCCCCCCCTCCGAACAAAAGCGCGGCCGCTAATTTTTTGGCCGCCACTTGTGGGCATATTTGGAGAGGTGGAGGTGGGGGGGGGTACAGCTAACCAATACTGATAAAGGGAGGTAAGGAAAGGAGTTGATAGACGCGTGTCTCTGATCGTTTGGAAGCTGATTCAAAAGCGGAACCAGAGAGTGGGCGACGGCGACGGAGATGAATTCGACCACTAGACAAAAACACGGGTGAGGCCACAGGTATCAGCTACTGCTGCATCTCAACCCCAAAGCCTGTGCATCTGAGCTGCCCTGTAGGGGTTACATATATAATATTTTATTTTCTATATGTAAATACAGTCATATCTTGCAACGATGTGCAGACCGTTTCGATCATTATTGATCTCATCAGGCAAGAAAAATTTTGAAAATTAAAAAGATTTAAGAGCATTTTTAATCATAAGAACATTAACCATGTCTCAGGTCAGACATGGGAAAATATATTTTTCTCCTCTAAAATTTAAAATGCTCTTAAACCTTTTTGATTTTCTTGCCTGATGAGATCAATAATAATCAAAACGGTCTGCACATCATAGCAAGATATGACTATATTTACATAAAGAAAATAAAAAAATATAATTTGGTCTCTTTGATTGAACACTATTAATGACCCTTGTTGGAATTACATGATTCTAATCTTTTGGATATTTTTAAACCTGGAATATATATATATATATATTTAAAAAAAATTTTTATGTAAATACAGTCATATCTTGCTACGATGTGCAGACCGTTTCAATCATATTAGATATCATCAGGCAAGAAAAATTGAGGTACAAAAACTGAAAAAGTTTAACACCTTTTCAAATTTCATCCATCGCCATTCATGGCGAATTCTCTCTCTTCAAAATTTGAAAAGGTGTTTTGTACCTTAATTTTTCTTGCCTGGTGATATCTAATATGATAGAAACGGTCTGCACATCGTAGCAAGATATGACTGTATATACATGAAAAAATTTTTTTAAATATATATATATATATATATATATATATATATATATATATATGAAAAAATATATAACTTGCTCTTTTTTTTTTTTTTTTAACATGGTAGTCACCACTTATCAAGGCCCAGAAGCCACTCGGGGATAAGGGTTACTGCATGTACAGTAATCAATGGGATAGTGTCGTAGTAATCATTAGTATTGGAGATTTACTTTGTTTATGTTGGACTTGAAGATATCCATGTTGAAGTCAGGAGTGAAACAGGCAAGCGGTAGAGAGTTCCACAGACGTGCAGTTCTAAGAAAGAAGCTTTGTTCATGGAATCTACGTTTTGATTTAGGCACAGATAAAGAGTGGGGAAAATTATTGACAGTGGTTTCAGCTAGACGGGTGTTTATCGTGAAAGACTGGCGAGGGGGGACCAGAGATTGGAGCCCAGATGAGCACTTGCCATAGAAATAACGATAAAACAAAGACACGTTCGCAACGTCTCTTCTGTGGGAAAGAAGTTGCAGGGTAGAGAAAAGGGCATCCCCCACTAAGCTACGAAGTCTATTTTGTACTCTATCAAGGCAGGATAGGCTGTTTTTAGCAGCTCCTACCCAGATGTGGCAGCAGTACTCCATCCTTGGACATACTTGGCTTTTATATAGATAGAGAATTGTATCAGTAGTGTGATATCTTCTAGAGCCCTAGAAGGATCCCACTATTTTCCCAGTGACCTTGGCAACAGACTTGGTGTACATGTTCCATTTCAGATCAGGAGTAAAGGTCAAACCCAGAAACTTGTCAAAACATGGAACCTCCCCAAGACGAGAGCCATTCATTTCAATTGATGCCAGATGGGGATCAGAGCATTGATGATGTAAAGATTGGAGCTTGGTTTTAGATGCATTAAAAGTAACCAGACAACTCTTCCCCCACGGTACCACGTGCTCAAAATCAGAGGAGAGAGAATCAGAGAGAAATTTGTCATTTACAGCCTTTGATGTGTTGCCATAGATGGTGGTGTCATCAGCATAGATGTCAACGAATGATTTCAGTATGTGTTTTGGGAGATCATTGATGTAGATCAGGAAGAGAGATTGGCCCAGGATGGACCCCTGAGGGACTCCAGCATTAATACTGTGGGCCTCTAATTTCTGCCCATCAACCACTACTCTTATGAGCCTATCAGAGAGAAATGATTTATTAATTGAGAAAATATTTCCAGTTATACAGTAGCTTGTGAAGTAGGTCTTTATGCCATATCTTATCGAAGGCCTTTGATATGTCAAGAGCAATTGCCCTAGAAAGGAAGCCTTTGTTGAGAGATTCACTAATCCTATGAGATATAACCGTTAGCACATCTGCTGTAGATCTAGCAGAACGGAAACCATATTGCGTGTCACTAAGAAGGTTATTTCTGCTAAGGTGGTTGACTACTTCCCTATTTAATATGGATTCCAGCAGCTTACTCATGACACACATATAACTTGCTCTCTTACGATTGAGCACTATCAATGACCCTTGTTGAAATTCAATTATTTTTCAATGTTTGGATACCTTCCCACCAAAAAATTATATATATATATATATATATATATATATATATATATATATATATAAATTCTGAGTTAAATTGTAGAATTACAACAAAATTTATTGTTTGACAAAGGAGTACAAATAATTTTTTTCCTCCAAAAACCAAAAGATGAATTTAACTCTCACTAATAATATTTTGTTGATATTTTTTACAACGTGCTTAGAAGCTCACCAAACAGCATCATCAGAGACAAAAATATATACCTCACAAAGTAGTTGCAGTTTTTTTTATATAATATATACTTATACTATATATATATATATATATATATAAAAATAAAAATTACAATAAGTTTACCAAGGTAATCAAAATGGTAAACTTAAAATATATTATAAATATTAAAAAGTTAATATTTACAAATAAAATAAACTCAGCCAGATGTAAAAGTTCAATAAAACTGAAAAGGAAATAGAGCTTATAATATGAACAAATGATTAATAAAACATGTTAAAAGACATCTTGAAAAAGAGTTAAAAACATATTTAATTTTAAAAAAGGAAACACAAGATAAGTGGATATTCCTTAATCCGCGGAGTTTTGAAGAAATACTCTCCTTCTCATCAGAGGGCAGGAATTAGCAAAATGCAGGATCGGATTTTGCATATAAAAGTATTTAATGAAACTACAAGTAAGTCACAGATCTTACTTGGTTAAAAAAAGGGGTGAGGTAAGGGGAACAAAAAATTAAATATGTTTTTAACTCTTTTTCAAGATGTCTTTTAACATGTTTTATTAATCATTTGTTTATATATATATATATATATATATATATATATATATATATATATATATATATATATATATATACACACACACACTCAATTCCAGGCCATAGACATAAATAGAATAAGATGAAAAAGAATTTATTTATGAAAAATGTATATATATATATATATATATATATATATATATATATATATATATATTTCTTTTACCTCCTACTCCCCTTACCTCACCCTTTTTTTAACCAAGTAAGATCTGTGACTTACTTGTAGTTTCACTAAATACTTTTACATGCAAAATCCAATCCCGCATTTTGCTAATTCATTTTTTAACTCTTTTTCAAGATGTCTTTTAACATGTTTTATTAATCATTTGTTCATATATATATATATATATATATATATATATATATATATATATATATATATATATATACACTCAATTCCAGGCCATAGACATAAATAGAATAAGATGAAAAAGAATTTATATACCTCACAAAGTAGTTGCAGAGTTTTTTTATATAACACCCGGGCAACGCCAGGTACTCCTCGCTAGTCTATTACATAAAAGAGAAAATGTGTGCGTGTGTGTGCATTTTTTATGTATGCCCATCAAAAGCTCCTTCTTAAAACTTTTTCTATACTGTCTAAATCATAATATCTACGAGTTAAGAATGGAGGTCACGTCTATCTTGCCCGACTTTTACGCGCTATTTTCGAGATTTTTTTCGATCACTGCATCTTTATTTCGCTTTTCAGTATAAAAAAAGTGAAACTTTGAAAAGGAATTTGTGTTCTCGACCCGGCCCTCAGGGACGTCCAGAAAGCAAATCAGCTTTTGATCAATGCAGGTGGGCACCCCCCATTTTTTATGGGTAGCTGATTTTCACCCCAAGCCAACACCTTGGGGAAAACGAAACCAAAACAACTGCCTTGCAGCCATACTTAACTGCAGAATTGATGTTTGACCTAATTCACTTTTTAGTTAAGTCACCAGGTTTTTTTTTCGCTTTCACCTCAAGGATTGAGGCTCAAGCTTATCTCCCTCCCCCATCGCCTTTTTTTTTATTGTCTTTTTTTCCTCAATTTTTTTTAGAAGTTTTAACATTGTTTTAATTTAAATAGGGTTATTACTTTGATTTTTTTTTTTTTACCCCCCCCCCCCCCCCCCCCCGCACACACCTCTAAACACCCGGGCAACGCGGGGTACCGCTAGTCTATAATATAAATCTTACCTGTCTGTTTAAATGTATGTATGTCTGCCTAAAACTTTCAACAGAGGCGATGGATTTTCACAAGATTAGTATCGTTTTGAAGCTCGACCCTTCGGACGACAAATATTGAAAAATTGGTTAAAACATTTATTCCTTCATCCTCAACTGGGCACTTTTCTACAAGGAAGCGTCGCTTTTTTCGCCGATATTTTCGAAAGTCATCCCCCTTTTTTCGATTGACTAGCCTTAATTTAAACCTTTGCCACTTCCAGTTTGACGATGGATGCAACGGCAAAGACCTCACGTTTTTTTTTTTTTTCATGTTCTTTTTCTCCTCTGTGGTACGGGTTCGAGCCTGCCTGCCTACTAAAATTTTTTTTTTTGCTCAACACATACCTACAAACACCTGGGCAACACCGGGCACCCAGGCTAGTTTTCTATAAAAGGATTACACTATGTATCAGTGTATAAAAATTTGTGAATGGTGGTTATAGAAGAGTGGCATCTTTGTCTTATGTACACGCAGGCCGATGACACAATAACTGGATTTTTCGATAGAGGCCAGAGGTCTACATTACTGTTGTGTCTGCACAAATAATTAACAAGAACACGGAAAGTAAATATATACAATAATGTATTAGGCAGAAAAGTTATATACATATTTACATGTCTTCAGATATACTTCAGTTTGAGATATTCCGGCAGGTGGCATGTTGCATGTCTTACTGGAGGCAACATAGGCGTCTTGCCTATTTGGCGGTCGTTGCAGAACTCCCCCGGTATTGGTGATTGATATCTTTATATATTTCACTTACCTACCTATGTTAATTAGTGGGTGTCTCCACAACAATTACTTTTATGCTATGGGTGTATGGCCTTTAGAGTTTTTTTGTTATTGGACTCAGAATCAGTAATTGTATCGGAATCTGGAAAAATGTTGGAATCGTTCCATCACTAGTAACAATTTAATGTGTAACATTTTCTATAAAAGTGTCACACTATATATCCACGTATAAAAATTTCAAGATTTTGTTAAAAATGCAATCTAATGAATAGGTAGCCATCATCTGATCAGAGACATGATTAGAATCAACAGATTGTTTTTCCATGATTATGAGTTTCGTTTTCTGTGTTCTCTTTTGTAGCTCCTTATGATAATCCAGTCATATCAACTGTGGATAAAACATATCCGTCACCTGTCCGTGGTAAGTCCATCAAATAATGATTTTCTTTTTTCTTTGTTTTTTTTTAAATTTTTACAAAGGAATCACCACTTATAAAGGTTAGGAGGCCACTCGAAGATATGGGTTAATGAGTGTACAGTATAGTAATCGTTAGTAGTGAAAATTTAGTAAATTGGATTACTTAAGGGGATGGCTCATCAAGAATTTGTTTACGTTGGACTTGAAGACGACCATATTGTAGTCAGTTGGAAAGCAGGAAAATGGAGCAGAGATCTACATGCATACAGTTCTAAGAAAGAAACTTTGGTGCTAATGCAGAGAGTGATCCGCGCTATTTTTTAAATCGTATTTCCACGTTTAATTAAAGTTTTGTTATATGTTTTTTTATTCAATTGTAAGGTTAAAGTATAGAATAGGTACAAAACACCCTCCCCCTCCCCTTGTTAAGAATGGCTTTTTAAATAATAACGTTATTATTTCAGCACGGATCACTCTCTGCTTTGTTCATAGAATCTACGTTTAGGTTTTGGCACAGATAAAGAGTGGGGTAAATTATTGATAGTGGTTTTAGCTGGACAAGTGTTTCGTGAAAGTCAGGATGGGAGGACCATAGATTGGAGCTTAGACGAGCACTTGCTATGAAAATAACGATAAAGCAGAGATAAACACATAATGCTTTTTTCTTTCATTATACATTTTGTAAGATATATTTGCATGGCTTGCTGAGTAATGTAAATGGTGTCTGCAGGAGAGTGGTCCATCTGTCATATGCGTACAAATACTAAGAGTATAGTACATAACAATGACACAGTGATAGCTTTAATGTCAAAGTTGTCCTTAACCCTCTACTTATAAGTATGAGTCACATTTTTGAGCTAGAGGAACAAAATGTTTTTCAAATTAGTCTTTCTCTACTGATGGGACATGATCCAATAATGTGAATAACCTAAGATGAATGTCAGTTTGATGCATGCTCATTGCGTCTTTCAACCCTCCTGTTAGACAACTAAGTTAAGTAATTAGTTATGTAGTCTCTCCCTCCATAAATAAATTTCTCTTCAATAAAACCTTTAAAACTCAGCAAAATCTCTTTGTATCTTTCATGAATGAAAAGTTTATTTTGCCCAAGTTAAAAAGATGCTCATGGCCATACCTGAGACAGCAATGATGAAAAACAGTCAAAATAAGAATATAAAGAGCAGTGTATATAAACACTAATGTTACGATGATTAATCTGAATTGAAAAATCGGAAAATATTTTAGGTATCAGAATCGGAAAAATTTATGCATTTTTTCTGATGCCAAAAACGGGAAATGGGATATTTCAGCAAAGGGACAATTTGGCATCAGCCACACCAATCACATTTTTATGAAGATTTTATAACTTTTTTTTGAATTAAGAAAACAATATCCAAAATATGTCATTTTAACTGTTTTTAAGAAAAATGACGTTTTCGCAAAACTATTTTCGGTCATTTTTTTTCGAATTAATTTTTTAAGGATTAGAAACTTCAAAAAATATTGACATTTTTTTGGTACTTGTGCACTTATGTTACTGTGCTGAAACAATAACATTATTTAAAAGCCATTCTTAACATGGAGAGGGGAGGACTTTTGCTAACTATTCTGTACTTTCACCTAACAAAAGATATCTTGAAAATACTATTTCAAAAATAGCATGGTAACGTAAATGCATAAGCACAAAAAATAACCATGTTTATTCAAATCACAACACGAAAACAGACAACGCTCAGTTGTCAACAATGAGATTATATTTTTATATTGTTTTTCTTAATTAAAAAAAAAAAGAACAGTGCTTTTGCACTTATGTTACCGTGCTATTTTATCAATAGTATTTTCAAGTTATTTGAAGTTTTGCTGTTAGGTGAAAGTACAGAATAGTTACAAAACATTGTCTCCTTCCATGTTAGGCCCTGGATATGACCTTAAACTATATCCGATGGTGAGGCCTTAGCTTGCGGGCTCTGGGGAGTGTGGAGCCACCCTTTAATTGCCATTGCTCCCAGGTCCACTCTGACCCGGAGTAGTAGTACCTGTTAGGGTTCCAACTATGGGTTAAATAGAAACTGACTTGCAAAAAACAAATATATTCTATTAAAAAATTTTTCTTCAAAATCACCGGATTCGGCATTAAATAACCTGAAAAGGGTTGATATGCCGTAAAACAAAAACAACCAACGAACCAACCTTCCATGTTAAGAATGGCTTTCTAAATATTATTGTTTGAGCATGGTAACATAAGTGCATAATACATTATTTTTAAGTTCTTTTTTTAAATTAAGAAAAACAATATGAAAATATAATCTCGTTGTTGACGACTGAATGTTGTCTGTTTTTGTGTTTTGATTTAAATAAACACAGTTCAAAGTTTTTAAAGTTTACATCAATTTAACTTCTTTTAAGAAAAATCCTGTTTTTGCAAAACTATTTTTGGTAAATTATTTTATAATTAAATTTTTTAAGGATTAAAAGCAATAAAATATTTTAAAGTCTTTTTTTTAATTAAGAAAAACAATATAGAAATATATTCTTGTTGACAGCTGAGTGTTGTTTGTTTTTTTAAATAAATATTGTTATTTTTAAGTTCTTTTTTTTTAAATCAAATTAAATTTTTTCTTTTAAGAATTTTTTATTTCAATTTTATTCAATGAAATAAATATCTTTGTTCACTGAATTAATTTTGAAAAACAAAAAAAAATCTTTGATGACAACAACAAATGGACGTCGAATTGACTGTGTCGGATCAATCAAGCCAGATTAGTCATGCCAAAACATACAAAACCCAAATTAATCAAGTAGTTGTATTTTCATGAAGAAAATCATTTTTAAGCAATTAATAAGAATTCATAGGCGTTAAACATAAGTGCAGTATCCAAATAAATAGTAATTGTCTCCGTATGAACGGTTTTACCCTACATTGACCAAGGAGCAATTACAGAACAGATCTTACCCAGCCCAAAGGCCAGGGAGGCCAGACGTTTGCGTTCAAATAGTTTCACTTTATTTATACGTAAAAGACAAACAATCAGTCGAGACGATGGGAATTTTGTTTAACTCGATCAAAAAAAAGATAGACAATGTCTGTTTGCGAATCTGAGATATTACGATCTAGGAAGTATGTGAAAACTTCTTGCAGAATCTAACCGACGCGAGAACCCCAATGCAAAAAGCCTTTCGTGGAAATTTTGTCCTTTATATGATAGTGTAATTTCACCTGAAAACAATATTCACGATCGTTCATAAAAATGTTGCATGTACGATTCGTCATTTATAAAATTATAACACTTTCGTACGTTTAAGGTATGCCGATTTCTAACCTGATGTGCCTTCATTATTTACATGCTTTAACCATTCAACCATTTCTTTTTCAGATCTGTCGAACAAGCCTTTCACCCTTGAAACTGTCACAGCGAATCTGACGAAATCAAAAGTAGAATATCTCGAACTTTTAAACCGGAAATATTGCCTTTAAAAAAGAAAAAAAGTGGACTTCAAAAACCAATAGTTTTAATCTGGGAGTATTTTCTATAAACGGTCATCGCTTTTACAACAGTTTATCAAACAAGTCAGCCATTTAAATTTGTTCATGAAAAACTGAAATGCATTATGGAGAATTTAATTTTGTAACTAAATTATTTTTTTGTAAATAGGATTTTTTAAAAAAAGGTTGTTTCTGTACTTTACGTTATTTAATTTCAATAATCGATGGATCCAATATATAAAATTAAGTCAGTCAGACTTTCAAAGTCAAGACCCAAATAGCAGTTTATCCAATATATCAATATTTGATTATGACTAGCCAGTTGGACTTTTTCTTCATTCTACCATATTCTTTGTAAGAAAATAATGTATTTCGCTTTAGTTTCTTAAAGAAAAAAATTATTCTGGCTAGGAAGATGTTTACAATGAAGATAAATTTAAATAATGGACTAAAAAGTTATGCCATGATTTTTTTCAAGAATAACTCTAATATAATTCTTAATTTTTCATTTGAATGTTAACACAGAGGTTAGCTCCCTTAGAAGATAACCATTTTCTCATTTCTCTCTGTGTTTTTTTAATCTTTTTTTTATTTTTAAAACCCAAACAAGGGATATTGGCACTTTAATATAAAGGGCTACTATTTGGGATCATGTCTGACAGAGGACTGTGAGTATTTGAGTAGTTAGATTTTTATTCACATTACATCTAAACTTCTGCACATTAGTACAGTCAAGGAAGCAGAAAACAGGGGGGGGGGCATTCCAAAGTCTACTATCCTGAAAGAAGAAACTATTAGAGTAGAAGGCTTTCCGGAATCTTGAGACCTCAACAGTGAAGGGGCGTGATTTTGCTGCTTGTCTGATTAGCAGGGAGTATTTACGTCGAGGGGCACAAGTGCTATGAGTTCATCAGAGCAGATTCCATTAAAATACTTGTAAAACAAACACAGTGATGTAACATTACATTGTGGTGATGGGATGGGTTGGAGCGTGGTTGATAGTGTGGGACCTATTAGATTGGAGAGTCTTTTTTTGGACCCTATCTAAGAGAGAGAAACTATTGGTAGATGCACCAGCCTAGATGTGGCAACGATGCTCCATGCATGGGCAAATCGTGGCTTTGTTAAGATATAGGATACTCTCTGATTTGAATAATTTTCTAGCATGGTAGAGGGAGCCCACCTTATTTTCAGCAGCCTCAGCAATGTCCTCAATGTATTTGTTTTAATTCATGTTGCCTATTAAGCCGAGAAGTTTGAACGGTGAGCTCTCAGTATCTGGTAAATCTTTAACTAACTCTGACTCAACTACAAGATTGAATTTTTAAATACTTATAAACTGCATTAGCTTCAAAGTTTCAAATTAATATGCAACCAATTTTCAAGTTTTATTTTCATTCTATTATTATAATATAGCTGAGTTGATCAACGTTTGTTTCCTTAAGGCCCTTTTCCTATACACTTTAATAACACAAAACATAGTAAAATATTCTTTAGTTCTGGGATTGAGTTAGGTTTGAAAAAAGAAAATTCAGTTTTAATTGGTCCCCTGACATGCTTGCCTTGTTCTCCTAATCGATTTTTAATTTACTATCACCCATCTTTCTCTCACACTTACTCTCAATATTGATTCAACTAATCTCTAATATTTCTCAGCTTCTCTGGAAGCATTTACAGAAAAAGTAACTCTTTCTTTCAGTGTAGCCATCTAATTCATTGATATGTCTGTACACACTGCAAACACATATGTAAATCAGGTTTCAGAAGAATAAGTCTCTTTATTCCTATTCTTCTTCACTTAACCCATTCCTCTCTCTGAACATACTCCATCTTCTATTTCTTTTTTACCTCTTGATCAATTTCTGGGACTGATCTTCACTTTAGACTTGAAATGAAAGACTTACATCAAATCGTTGGATCATTCCTTTCTCTGAACATATGCACACATGCGCATAAGTTGAGTTTGTATAAGGGAAATAACTCTGTGATAAAAAATCAGAATTACTTCCCTTTACATGCTTTTACATCTTGATAACATTAAATTGTTCCTTTGGCCTTTAGGCCATGATCATAGTATAGTATTTGTTCTGATGCTACACTTCATCTTTTCTGTCCTTGGTCAGTGGAGGAAAAATCCTTCATGACTGAGACATTTTTTTATTTTTGTTCCTACCCAGAGTGCCCCTTTTTGAGGAGCTGGATTTTCCTCACATTAAAAATCGACCTTGTGTCTAACTCTGCTCTCTTAGGGAGGCAAGTAAATAGGAACAGTGACCCCCAAAATAATGAATTTTTTTTTTTTAATTTTAGATATTATACAATTGGGATTATGCTGATTTTGGAGGTAGACTTTGTGGGTGTTTGTTGTGTATTTTTCAAGTTTCAGCTAGACCTACAAAGATATTTGCCCTTTATATAATAAATAATAATAAGTAAAAGGAGAATATAGAAGTAAAGAGATTGTTAATTATGGAAGAAGAATGTTATAACAGATATGTCAGTTCACATATTTTTAAATACAATCAAAATAAATACTTGTGATCTTTGATATCATGGATGGTTATGGATGTGTTTGAAGTTTTATAATTTCAGTCTTTGCTTCCCTCTTCCATTTCGACCAGACAATCCCTCGCTTCAAATGATACTCATCTATTTCGTGCGGGAAGTGGGGAACAAAAGATCTTGCAGGACTGTGACAACCTCAATTGCATGCACGACGGTTTTGACGAAGGGTCAAGAATTGCTGTTTTCTACCAGACTAACACTTATCATTGGCTAGTTTTTAATCTTGAAGTAGTATTTTTTCTTTCATTAAATCAAGTGGCTTTATGCCTTGTCTGGAGTGATTTCTATTTAAAAAAAAAAAAGATTCCTCAAATGCAATTTTAATTTAGCATGATTGCTGTCTAATAATTACAGATGAAAACAGCTCATACTAATAGAAAATATTTTAATATTATAGCACCCCCCCCCTCTCCAACAACTCTTAATAATGTTTCAAAGAAGCTGAAATTTGGAGAATATTTAATAATTGAAGTCTGTGATTAAAATTTCACCAAAATTGGACGTGCAAGGTTCCTTCAATAAGTTTCCACACTTTTTCTTTTGTACGGGTATTTTAATTTGTCGTAGACTCTTGAAAAATTCAGTATGTTATTGCTATACATCTAATGAGATGACTGACTAATTTTTATGGTTTCTGGTTCAAATGAACAGCTACAGCAAGAATTGGAATACACCCTTCTAAAGCCTGATTGTCACAGCTGGTGAATTTCAAAAATTGCAATCTGGACGTGAGGACACTTTAGAAGAACGATATGCAATAAAATTCTGTTTTAAACTTGGAAAAAAAATGTCACAGGAACGTATGGAATGCTTCAGCCTGCTTTTGACCTATCTTGCATGAATCGAGCATCAGTTTGTAAGTGGCATAAGAGATTCAAGGAAAGCAGAGAGTCTGTGAGGAATGATGAGAGGTATGGGAGGAATAAAGAAGTCAGGACACCAGAGTTGATTGGCCAAATAAAAAATTTCATGGATAAAGACCGTCGTGTGTCTATAGAGACAATAAGTGCACAGTTTGATGTCAGTGTGGGAACTGTACACACAATTATTCATGAGAAACTGAATATGCAGAAGATTTGTGCAAAGTTTGTCTGAAGAGTGCTCAGAGAAGATCAGAAAGAAAGACATTGTCACGACAGCAGGAAGATGGTCGAGCTGATCAATTCAGATCCGTATAGTCCAGACCTTGCTCCCTATAATGTTTAGTTATTCTCTAAGCTCAAGGAAAACATTGGAAGCTGTTGTTATGAGACAATTGAAGAGATGAAAGAGGCTGTGCCGAGGGTCATTGGCACGCTCACACAAAAGAACTTCCATAATAGTAGTGAGATATCTTCTGGAGCGGCCTTCCAGAGGTTGTTGGAATGGTATAACAAGTGCATTGCAGCCGAAGGAGATTACATCAAAGGGGACTAGAGTTTCATATGTGTAATATCAATAAAAGCGTCCATACGAAAAAGTCTGGAAACTTATTGAAGGCACCTCGTATCTGAATTTTCACAACAGGCTTTCAAATTCCACTTTGCGTAAAATTGAATTAAACTAAACATAAGTCACATTATACACACTTACACCTAGTATCGGTGTTGCAAAATTAATCATAATTTGTTAGTTTTAAATATCCCAATTGATTGGTTGAAGCATTGATGTCTGTGGCCGTACAAAAGTGATAGATAGATAGATATATTTGATCAAAAATAGATAGATAGACAGACAGATAGATTTGATCAAAAATAGATAGATAGACAGATATATTTGATCAAAAATAGATAGATAGACAGACAGATAGATTTAATCAAAGATGGATAGATAGATAGATAGATAGATAGATGGAGTTAGCATTTTGCTTTCTATGGACCTACCTTTCCATAGATATTTTCGTCAGCATCTTTTCTGCTGACTTGAGCTATTTGATCAAGACTTCACTCCATTTCGATCGGTTGGCTAACGGGCCCCCTTAGGATTCTGTGTTGATGTCCGCAGCCATGTTGCATAACATTGCAGTACCACATTAGTGGCCACCCAGTGAGTCTTCTTCCAGCAGCCAGCTCTTCACACAGGAGATCTTTAGGAATGTAGTCATCTATCACATGGTGGACGTGTCGCAGCCAATATAGTTTGTGCAGTGAGAACATGTTGAAAACAGGACCTCAGTGTTAAGCACCATAATCCTATCCTATCCTATATTACCACCTAGGATTGACTGAATGTTTGTGTAGAAAGTGTTCAGGCGTTTTTATACCTGGCATGGTCAAAGCCTTACTGTGATATAGTAATATGCTGATGACGCAGGTGTTGCACTATTGTTTCCCGGGGAGAGTTATTTGGTTGAGGAACGTCCTTGGAATGCAACCAGCTCCACAGGTGTTAGACACGATATCCAATTATCCAATGATAGGCACATGGAAACAGCAACACAACAGGATGAGATGTTGTCGGCTATAACCAGCTGGCATGGGGTCGCTTGTCTTAATTGCGTTGTTACAGGTATCTTTCCTTTGTCGGCATTAATGGCATGTTGGAATTTAACGCTTATACAAAAATAGCGAACAAATGCATTTTTTAAAAAAATATATACATAATTTATTTAAGATTTAACAATGAGGAGCATATTTTTATAAAGACCAGTTGAAACCAGACGCATGCGATGTTACGTCCGCTGACCCCAGAATGCACGCTTCAACTGTTTTAAAACAATCGAATTATATTTAATTCTCTCTTTCTTCATTGAAAGAGAGAGAAAGAGAGTAAAACAGAGAAAGAGAGAGAGAGAGAGAGAGAGATTTTGTTTTTCAAATTATAATGTACACTGGATACATAAATACCTGTCAATCTCCATGTGCCGACAGTTTTAAACATTTAAAAAAAAATGTGTCCTCACGGAAATGTGTGGTCTCCTCCACATAGGTGCAAACCAAGTTCGGCACAAGGTTCATTAATGTAGAAACCCCCAGCTCCCTTAAAAGGGGCGCCTTCCATTGTGTCACACAGATGTTGCACGCTGCATGTAGACCTTCGCTGATAATGTGTGTGTATACATGAAATAGTAATAACTTTACATATTACAATGACATCCTTTTGACTCAAATTAGAATTGGTACAACCAAATCTTTCAGATTACAAGTATTGATTATTTATCAAGAACATTTTTATAGAAAGTTGAGTCTTTTTATTCTTGACAAGTTATATATTATATGCATTTTGGGTGGAAGAGTATTATTAAAATGTCCAGCTTAAAAAAAAAAAAAAAATGAATCCATCCATTATTCGTATTATTTGGATTCATTTTCACATTTTGGTCGATGTAACCTCGACCAAAACGTGAAAATGACACTCAAGATCAGAACAGTAGTCCAATGAATCCAAATAATATGAATAACCAATCCTCATCTCAAATTCAGAAATTCATCAAAAATTCAGAAACGTCCATCCATTATGTTTTGTTTTTTTAAATAGAGAATTTGTGAAAATTAATATTTTTTGCGGTTGACAAATATACATTATATGCACTTTAGGTAGAAGAGTTTTTTTGTTTTTTTTGTTTTTTTTTTTTGCTAATTTCCACTTAAAGCTGAATTCGTCCATATATTTTGTTTTTTAAACAGAAAATTTGTGAAATTAATATTTTTATCCTTGACAAGTTAGCATTATATGCACTTTGAGTGGGAGAGTATTTATTTTTAATTTATTTTATTAATTTCTACTGCAAACTGAAGCTGTTCATTATATTTTGTTTTGTTTTTTTAATAGAAAATTTGTGAAAATTAATATTTTTACCCTTGACAATTGCACTTGAGGTGTGAGAGTATTTAAAAAAATTTTCACTCAAAATTAAATCCATCCATTATATTTTGTTTTTTAATAGAAAATTTGTGAAAATTAATATTTTTACCCTTTTGGGTGGGAGAGTATTTTTTCAAATTTTTAATTTCCACTCCAAACTAAATACGTTTTCATTTTGTTACCATCATATGCACTTTGTGTGGCAGAGTTTTTTTTTTTTTTTTTTTTTTTTTTTTAAATTTTCACTCAAAACTGAATCCGTCCATTTTGTTTCTTAAAAGAAAATTTGTGAAAATTAGTATTTTTACCCTTGAGCATTATATGCACTTTTTTGGGGTGAGTTTTTTTTTTTTTTTAAGAGGAGGGGGGGGGGGGATAAAAATTTTTCACTCAAAATCGAATTTGTCCATTATATTTTTTACCATTGACAAATTATTATTGTATACACTTTTGGAAGAAAGAATTTTACTTTCTGTTAAAATTTACACTCAAAATCGAATCAGTCTATTTTGAGAGTATAGCTTTTGTTCAAATTTCGTCTCACAATGAATCCGTCCATTATATTTTGCGTTTTAAACACAAAATTTGTAAACATTTACATTTTTGAAATGATATTTTCTTTTTTTATATTTCTATTATTTCAATACTTGTTTATTAATTTCTCTTTCTGCCACCCATCTATGTAAATATGTATGACTTCTATAAAATCGACCCTAATAACATGTTATAGTGCAACAGGGAAGTACAACCGCCACTCCCTTAGTAATAAACCAGACATTGTTAATTTGCACCTTCCAGTTTTAACAAAATTTGAGCCCATCACTTGTAAAAGCACAAATCCAACAGTAAAGTGAACCTCAGGCCAACTATATGGTTGATCGTCCACATGAAAGTGCGGTTTTTAGTCCTGTTGAGTAACCTCTTTCCTAGTTTGAATGAGTTTTGTCGATGTTTTTTTTTTTTTAATTATTATTTTGGTAAGAGATATCCTTCAAGATATCTATTCCCCTCTTTTATTTTGAGATTGATCTCACCAGTTGCCTCTCACTTAAGTCCCACTTCCATTTAGAAATCAACGTGATTGTTTTCAGTTTCAAACAAACCAAGAAGCAGTAAGCAATCTATTTTTTTAGAACGGATTGAGAAGTTCTTACTCTGCTGTTTTCTTTTCTTTTCTTTTTTTTTTTGGAGGGGGGCGGACTTTATTTTTCTTCTTTGCCTTTTTATTTTTTGGGGGTAGGTGGGTGGTGTCCTACTCCAAAATGAAAATAGCAAACAATATATATACATATATAGTAATATTGATACTAAAATAAAAATAATATAAATTTATTAACGTTTTTAAACGTTAATAAATTTATTTTAGTGTCCCCATACTTTTTACACATGCAATAAGTTCCCCATTAGAACTCTTTATTTTCGACATAATATTATTTTGTACGCTATCGATTTTCTCCTGATGAGATGATAGCCGAAAGAGCTCTTGAGAAACTTCCGCTTATTATTTTCAAAACTGTATATAAATTCTGTACCTCCAAACATTTTTATATATATATATATATATATATATATATATATATATATATAATTTTTCTAAATCAAATCAAAGCCATTGTACATATTTTAAATAGAATATACCATAAAGTAAATGTGGTATTGTGGTAACTGCTGCGGTGAAAGTGAGGGTCAAATGATAAAAGAATATGGGTCAAAATACATAAGATAAATCGAGAGTGATTACTAATTACCTACTCCACACATTTGTATGGCCTTGTGCCTGATTTGTTAATCTATGAAATATCTTGAGGAATTTTCCATGTCACACCCAAATAGCAACATATCTGAGGAATTGATATCTCATTCTGTCTAACGATTTCTTCCTTTTTATCATTGTAGCAGCATGTTCTTTATGTTAAAAGAATATTGTTTCAATTTCTTTGACAAGAAAAAATATTGGAATAGAATAATTCTGACAAGGCTCAAAAGGGAAATAATTCATTCTTAAACGAAAAAATATCACTTATCTCCCTTACATTTTGAATTTTCTTTCTTTTTTTTTTTTTTTTCTATTTCTTTGTAAATTACACATTTTTATTTTTTTAATTTCAAGTAAAATTGCATTACAGCTAGTGAATTGGATCTTTTTTATTCAAAAATAGATATCTCAATTACACTGGATAGAATAAATAATTCAAAGTGTAGTATCTGTTCCTTCTTAAATGTTATAATAATGATATTAATTTCATCTAAGATTCAACAAATATTCCAAAGATCATTGTGAAAAAGCAAACCAATTTTGTTTTAAGCTTTTTCTCTCTTTGTCGTTGTGGATTGTTGCTATTGAACGTCATTCACCGATTTCAAATGAATCAGATGGTGACTGTTGGCATTCATATCCCTGATATCTTTCTAGTTAGATTTATTTCTAAACAGACATTGGGTACTTATGGGAAGGACCACATGAAAGTTGTCAACATCCCTAAGTGAAAGTGTTTCTGTGGATCGAACTGTATTTGAACTTTGAACACCTAGATTGTTACTTCCTAAGACAAATGCTAAAAAACAAATGGCTTGAACTGCTACCCTTTTTCGTTCTCTGCTTCGTTTGAATTCATTTTCCTGTTCACTCACAAAAACAAGTTTTCACGGGAATGTGTTGACTCAGACTGTTTTCAAAATCCAAAAGTAACACATCTATCTCAACATAACAGGCTGATGCATACTTAAAAACTCCTATAAAACAGTTGTTTCATGAAGCGAAATCAGTCTTTTTTGGTGACACCTGCGATACGTCTCAACTCTCGTATTAACAATGCCCATCCTAGAAGACTGGAATGTGTCACGCTGCTTGCTTTAGGAAGTAACGAAATCAATTTCAATGGAGTGGAGAAAGAAACCGGGTAGCAATTAGAGCCATTAGTTTTTTTAGCATTCTTTGGAATAACGTCTGAATCTCACTACAAATGTTCCATTGCTTTCAATTTCAATTTGTTTCTAATTTAAATAATTTGACCCACTTTTCTTGATTAATTTATTTTATCATTGTCCATTGCTTGATGATTGATGTCATATGAAAGTAATACACATATAAACATTTTTTTTTTTTTTTTTTTTTCTAAAACGTTTAACAATTTCTTACACTCAAATAATATTTCGATTTTATATTTTCCCTTACATGATTTTGAGTGGAGACACCTTTGTCATCCGTCCATCCGTTTACCTCGTCCTTTTACGCTTGTTGGTCAATTAAAAAAAAAGATTTTTCAATTGGACTTTTACATTTTATGAAACAGGTTTTTAAAATACTTAAATCTTATCTGGAAAACATCATTGTTGTTTATTCCTGACATACGAGCTTCAATCAAATATTTGCGCACGCACACACACACACACACGCACACACACACACACACACACACACGCACATATATAAAATAAAAAAAGTCAAAAATTGATGTCTTTGTTGTACGAGTTTTTTTAACATGCTTCACTTCAGATTTCATTTCAGCCTCGTCATTCTCACCTTATTTTGTCTTTCATTACTCACATACCACGAGTGATGCTTCTGGCAAGGAAGAAAGAATTGCTGTTTTCTGAGTCATAATCTATCCATATAACATATCGTTAGCTTGTTTTTAACCTTGAAGTGGTATTTTTCTTTTTTTACCTCCTTACATCAAATGGCTTCATGCCTTCAGACAAACAGCCCCTCCCCTTCAGCACCAAAATCAACAGAGTGTAAGTCATTGTTAAGAGTTCTTGCTTCCTGTTGATGGAGGGGTCCGTATGTGGTTCTATACAGTTTAAGGAAATCAATCCTCCCAGGTTGGGGTTAGTTTATTGCTAATTACCTGAGGTGCCCCTACCGGGAATGCCAATGGAACTGCGCAAGCATATTTTGCAGGTCAGAATGCTCTTTCTTTAGGGTGCTAGTTTTTAAAATCTCACTTTTCAACCCTTGTGTCGCATTATCCTACTATGGGAAGAACTTAAATAATTTCCTGTCTCTGTCTCGGGTGATTTCTATAAAAAAAAAAAAAAATTAAAAATTAAAAAACGGTAAATTAGTTATTGTCATTATCTCTTCCTTGGTTTGGATGTCTGTTTGGACACCAAAAAATTACTTGGCAAGCATTTTCCTCCAGCCCTCTAAATTTTCTGCACCCCTGAACATTTTACTCAGTGCAAACCCTGTGCACTCTTTCTCTGCCTCCTCCTCCTCCTCCCTGTACAGTTCCTTGCAAGACTTGATGATTGCATGATTTTTTTTACTTGATCGAGTGATTTTTTTGTGAGACTTGATTATCATGTGACACACTAGTTCTTATGGGTGATCATTTGGGAACATTAGACGCTGTATGTGCTATCCACTTATCATTTTTTCCAGTCGTCCTGAATTTATATGTTCTTGCAACTGGAATTAAATCAGTGCCGACTAAGGAGAAGTGTGGTTAGAGATTGTGTAAGTCTTGCTTCACAATAATTTCATGTGCAGGCGCTCTCCAGTGGGTATCCATAGTGTGACAAAACTGAACGGAGCCGTTTTTATAGCCATGTTTCTCTTCTTTACAGTTATCCGTTGATCTTATTATGGCCCACAGCTTGCCTTTTTTCCCCCTTTTTTTTTACAAAGGAGTCACTATTTATCAAGGCTCGGAGGCCACTCGAGGATAAGGGTTAATGAAGGTACAGTAGTCAGTGGGACAATATCATAGTAATCGTTAATCGTGGAAATTTGATAAATTGGATTACTTAAGTGGACGGCTCATCAAGAACTTGTTTACATTCGACTTGGAGACAACCATGTTGTAGTCAGCAGGAAAGCAGGTAAACAGAAGAGAGTTCCACAGGCATGCAGTTATAAGAAAGATGCTTTGTTCATAGAATCCATGTTTAGGGTTAAACTCGGGTAAAGGGTGGGGGAAATTGTTGATAGTGGTTTCAGCTAGACGAGTGTTTTTCGTGAAAGTTTGGCAGGGGTGGGATGAAAACAAATGACTGAAAACTTTTGGATTTTGGTAACCATTAATGATCATGTGACATGTTCTTCATTCCAGGTAGAGCTTCACAATTATAACAAGGATAATGCAATGTATATTTTAACATCATGGAACTCATACTCTGTTTTTTTACTTCTCACCTACTAAGCAACAATCACTCTACAAAAATAGTTTCAACATTGTTTTATCTTCATGTGCTGCCATCTTGAAACTGCGATTACGTTTGTTGTTTCATTTTATGTTTTTTTATTTGAAATATTTGCATAACATTCACAACAAATACTCATCTATCTAAAACAACTGTCAATAAGTTCCCTTACACTCTATCAGCGCTTAAAACTAAATGAAAATTCCATGAACAAAGTTTCTTTCCTAGAACTGCCCACCTGTGGAACACAGTACTGCAGGACTGCTTCTTAGCTGGCTATATCATAATCGTTTTCCAGTCTAATGGAAATAAGTTTGTGTCTATCCATTCTTTTAAATAATCAGATCCTACCAAAGGGGGGGGCATAGATTGGAGCTCAGACGAGCACTTGCTTTGAAAATAATGATAGAGCAGAGACAGGCTTGCAAGGTTTCTTCTGTGGGAAAAAGGTTGCAGGGAAGGGAAAAGGGCATCTCCTACTAGGCTACGAAGTCTATTTTGAGCTGGCAAAGCAGGATAAGGTACTCCTGCCCAGATGTGCCGACAGTACTCCATCCTAGAACGTACTTGGCTAAGTCTGTTTTTTCATTTGCCCGTTTATGTATGAGATACTGAGGATCTCATCTCTATAACCTGTATTCTTTGTAAATATATATTTCAAGTCTAATGTAAATAAGTTCTTTGCCATTGTCGATCATCACGGTGTTGTTTTACTGGCCTCTTGACAGTCATTAACTGTTATCCTCGAGTGGCCTTGGGCCTTGGTAAGTGGTGAGCCTCTAGTAAAAAAAACAAGACAAAAGATGAGTAAAGTTTCTTTTCTAGAGTTGCCCGTCTGTGAAACACAATACCACAATGTTTGCTCCAAGCTGACTACATACTGTTGTATGGTCGTTTTCAAGTCTAATGCTAACAAATTTTTGTTGAGTTGTCCATTTAGATAACCAAATTCTGGCTATTTTCAACCATCGTCGATGGTGTCTCACCGCATACCCAAAAACAGGGACTCATTAGAAAAAACAAAAACATTTCTAGTGTTTGTTTTCTTTCTTTTTTTTTTTTTTTTTTTTTTTTCAAATATAAAATTGTATAAATGGAAACATGCTGACATTTTTCATTTATTCTTATAAAAAAAAAAACAAAAAAAACAGACAACATGCGATGCTAAGAGTTTCTGTGCTTTTTGAGCTTTTAAATTGCTGGTTGGCAAACGTGAGTATTATTATTATTTTTTTTTTTTTCTCATTGAAAGCAAACACTATATACACAATAGCTAATTCATTCTCCTTAATGTTTTATTTTAAACCCTATAAATTTGCTTTAAGCTATCGATTTTAAGGCATGATTGTTATTATTGTTGTTGCCTACCTGTTCTTATCAGCAGCACACAACACATGCTACTAGAAGTTTACATTTACCTTTCAAATGTCACAAGAAATTTCATACACTTTTTAAAAAGTAAACTTCTCATAGTATTTTTTTTTTTTTTTTACATGGGGGTTACTACTTATCAAGGCCCAAAGGCCACTCAGGGATAAGGGTTATTGTATGTACAGTAATCAAAGGGATAGTATTATAGTAATCATTAGTATTGGGGGTTTTGATAGAGTGTCTTACTTAAAAGGGCGGTTTGTCAGGAGTTTGTTTATGTTGGACTTGAAGACATCCAGGTTGTAGTCAGGTGGGAAACATGCAAGCGGCAGAGAGTGTCCTCTATAGTATCAGATCTGACCGAATGGTTAATTGCAGGCATAGACCAATTCATACCATCTAAAAAATTCCAACAAAAACCTAACAGCCAGCCATGGTTCTCCCCAGAATGTGCTGCTGCTATCGCGCGCAGAAATCACTTTTTCCATAGCTACCAACGTAATAGATGCACTGAGACTAAAGCTGCTTTTAGGTCTGCCAGCAACCACTGTAAAAGAGTAATAAAAAATGCAAGAGAGCTATATGCCCAGTCTGTTAAATCCAAGGTAGCTGATCAGCGGCTTGGATCCCACCAGTTTTGGCAAATAACAAATAGGATCCTGAACAGAAGTGTACGTTCTATCCCAACCATTATCAATGGACCAGAGGTCATCTCGTCAGCGTCAGACAAAGCCAAACTATTTGCAAAGAACTTTGCAGCTAATTCTACCCTATGCGACGAAGGCCATCAACTCCCCATATTTCCTCCTATAACACAGAACAAGCTAGGTAACATACAAATATCCGTGCATGAGGTGGCCAAGCTAATAAAGAACCTAGATTCCAGTAAAGCAACTGGCCCTGATGGCATCCCAATTATAGTGTTAAAAAAGCTTCAACCAGAACTTGCTCCCATACTTACGAAACTATTTAAGCGCTGCCTTAAGGAGAAGTACTTTCCGACTCCCTGGAAGACCTCATCAGTTTGCCCTGTATTTAAGAATTCAGGTGATAAGTCATCTCCCTCTCAATACAGACCAATAAGTCTCCTGTGTGTTATGAGTAAGTTGCTGGAATCCATATTAAATAGAGAAATAGTCAACCACCTCAGCAGGAATAACCTTCTTAGTGACACACAATATGGTTTCCGCTCTGCAAGATCTACCGCAGATGTGCTAACGGTTATATCCCACAGGATTAGTGAATCTCTTGACAAAGGCTTCCTTTCTAGGGCAATTGCTCTCGACATATCAAAGGCCTTCGACAAGGTATGGCATAAGGGTCTACTTCACAAGATTTCCAGCTACGGTATAACTGGAAATGTTTTCTCAATCATTAAATCATTTCTCTCCGATAGGCTCATAAGAGTAGTGGTCGATGGACAAAAATCGGAGGCCTGCAATATAAATGCTGGAGTCTTTCAGGGGTCAATCCTGGGCCCAACTCTCTTCCTGATCTACATCAATGACCTCCCTAAACACATACTTAAATCATTCGTTGACATCTATGCTGATGACACGACCATCTACGGCAACACATCAAAGGCTGTAAATGACAAAGTTCTCTCTGATTCTCTCTCCTCTGATCTCGAGCGCGTGGTTCAGTGGGGGAAGATGTGGCTGGTTACCTTTAATGCATCCAAAACCAAACTGCTATCCTTACATCATCAACGCTCTGATCCCCATCTGGCATCAATTGTGATGGATGGCTCTCGTCTGGGTGAGGCCCCATGTTTTGACAAGCTTCTGGGTTTGACCTTTACTCCTGATCTGAAATGGAACACGTACATCAAGTCTGTTGCCAAGATCGATGGAAAGATGGTGGGATCCTTCTACCGCTCCAGAAGATATCTCACTACGGATGCAATTCTCTATCTATATAAAAGCCAAGTACGTCCAAGGATGGAATACTGTTGCCATATCTGGGCAGGAGCTGCTAAAAACAGCCTATCCTGCCTTGACAGAGTACAAAATAGACTTCGTGGTTTAGTGGGGGATGCCCTTTTCTCTACCCTGCAACCTCTCTCCCACAGAAGAGACGTTGCGAGCATGTCCTTGTTTTATCGTTATTTCCATGGCAGATGCTCGTCTGAACTCCAATCTCTGGTCCCCCCTCGCCAATCTTTCACGAAAAACACCCGTCTAGCTGAATCCACTGTGAAAAATTTCCCCCACTCTATATCTGTGCCTAAATCAAAACGCAGATTCCATGAGCAAAGCTTCTTTCTTAGAACTGCACGCCTGTGGAACTCTGTTCCGTCTGCCTGCTTCCCTCCGAACTACAACTTGGATGTCTTCAAGTCCAATGTTAACAAATTCCTAATGAACCGCCCCCTTAAGTAAACATTTCAGCAAATCTCCTCACTAACGTAATGTACTTGCAATAACCCTTATCCCTGAGTGGCTTCCGGGCCTTGATAAGTGGTGATCACTGTGTAAAAAAAAAAAAAAAGTTCTAAGAAAGATAAAGAGTGGGGAAAATTATTAACAGTAGTTTCAGCCAGACGGGTATTTCTCGTGAAAGATTGGCGAGCGGGGACGAGGGATTGGAGCTCAAACGAGCACCTACCATGGAAATAGCGATAAAACAAAGACAGGCTTGCAACATCTCTTCTGTGGGAGAGAGGTTGCAGGGAAGAGAAAAGGGCATCCCCCACTAAACCACGAAGTCTATTTTGTACTCTGTCAAGGCAGGATAGGCTGTTTTTAGCAGCTCCTGCCCAGATGTGGCAGCAGTACTCCATCCTTGGATGTACTTGGCTTTTATAGAGATAGAGAATTGCATCAGTAGTGAGATATCTTCTGGAGCGGTAGAAGGATCCCATCATTTTCCCAGCATCCCTGGCAACAGATTTGATGTACGTGTTCCATTTTAGATCAGGAGTAAAGGTCAAACCCAGAAACTTGTCAAAACATGGAGCCTCTCCAAGACGAGAGCCATCCATTTCAATTGATGTCAGATGGGGATCAGAGCGTTGATGATGTAAGAATAGAAGCTTGGTTTTGGATGCATTAAAAGTGACCAGCCACCTCTTCCCCCACAGTACCACGTGCTCAAGATCAGAGGAGAGAGAATTAGAGAGAACTTTGTCATTTACGGCCTTTGATGTGTTGCCATAGATGGTCGTGTCATCAGCATAGATGTCAACGAATGATTTAAGTATGTGTTTTGGGAGATCATTGATGTAGATCAGGAAGAGGGTTGGACCCAGGACGGACCCCTGAGGAACTCCAGCATTAATAATAAATGCTACGTTTACTTTTTAAGTGTTATGTGAAGTTTACGTTTACTTTCGAAGCGTTATGCGAAGTTTACGTTTACTTTTGAAGTGTTATGTGAAGTTTATGCTTACTTTTTAAACTCTGCAATTTAGCATACTTTTTTATGCCCTTGGAATACAGATTGGAAACATTATTTTTGTTTTTATGTTTTATTTCCTGTAATATTTCAAATTTTCTGGCTTTTAACCTTTTATTGTTTATAAATTTGATAATACTTTTGTAAACATTACTTACAAAACGTCTTATACATTTAATATCTTTATAAATTTAATCAAAATATTTTTTGTAAGCATTTTTTTTAAATGCTAGAATCTTTGATTAAATGCAAAACAAATTTATTATAATAAAGTCATATTCTTTTTTTTCTTTTTTTTTTATTACATTTTCACCCCAAACAAGGTAAATTGCCACTTTGGTGTAGGGGGCTACTATCAGGGGCAACAACTACTGGGGTACTATGTAGGGATTTGGGCAGCAAGATGTCGGTTCACGTTACACTTGAACTTCTGCACGTCAGTACTGTTGGGGAAGCAGGGACCTGGAATGGAATTCCAGAGTCTAGCGGTTCTGGGGAAGAAACTATTGGAGTAAAAAGATCTTTTACATCTAGGGATCTCTACAGTGTGGGGGTGGGATTTAGCAGCCTGTCGGGTTTGTCGAGGGTGCTCATGTCGTGGGGGCACAAGTGATTGCAGTTCGTCAGAGCATTCACCACTAAAATACTTGTAGAAAAGGCAGAGGGATGCAACATTTCGTCGATGGGACAGAGGCTGAAGCTTAGATGCCAGTTCAGGGCCTATCAGGTTTGCGACTCTCTTTTGAACCTTGTCAAGGAGCGAGAGACTAGTAGCAGATGCACCAGCCCAGATGTGGCAGCAATACTCCATACATGGGCGAATGGTGGCCTTATGGAGGTACAGCATACTTTCGGGTGTTAGTAGTTTTCTAGCACGGTAGAGAGAGCCCACTTTTCTTGCAGCGGCCCTGGCAATGCCTTCAATGTAATTGTTCCAACTCATGTTTCCTGTGAACGTTAGGCCAAGGAGTTTGAAAGATGGACTCTCAGATAAAGAGTCATTGGCCATTGCTATGGGTGGTATAGAGGGTTTCTTGTAATTATTGAATGAAACTAGTTTAGTCTTGGCAGCATTGAACGCGACCAACCACTTTTGTCCCCATTCCACTACAGATTGGAGGTCTTCCTCTAGTGTTTCTGCCATTTCTTTAGAAATGTGTTCATTCGTCTTCCTGTCGTGCCTGCCATAGAGTGTAGTGTCATCAGCATATATACCCATCTCAGAGGCAATTTTGTCGGGGAGGTCATTTATGAATATCAGGAACAATAGAGGTCCAAGGATAGAACCCTGGGGCACCCCCGCATTTATATCATATTGTTTAGATGTACGACCGTCGAGGACAACCTGGATTTTTCTCTTATCTAAGAAGGATTTAATTATGTTAAGTATTCTACCAGTGATACCGTATGATCTGATTTTCCTGAGGAGACCCTCATGCCATACCCTGTCAAAAGCCTTAGATATATCTAGAGCTACCACTCTGCCCTCCCCCGCTTTGTCCAGTGAATGGTATATACGTTCAGAGATCACAGTTAGGATGTCTGCTGTGGAACGGGCTTGCCTAAATCCATATTGTTGGTCAGTCAGTAGTTTAGCATCTGTAAGATGATGGACTAGAGCATGGTTAATTATGGTCTCAAATATTTTGGCAAAAAGTGGGAGGAGGCTAATGGGGCGATAATTTGATGGGTCTGTCCTTTCACCAGAATTCTTGAATACTGGTACAACAGAAGCAGTTTTCCAACAGCTCAGAAAGCAAGCTTCATTAAGGCATTTGTTGTAGAGTTTGGAGAGAACTGGAGCTACTTCAGCTGAGCACTTTTTTAATAGCACAGCTGGGATAAGATCGGGTCCACATGCTTTTGAAGTGTCAAGGTTTTTTATGATAGCATGCACCTGAGCAGGGGTGGTTTTCAGATCGTCTAGCGTGGCATCTGTCCGCATAAGAAAGTCAGGTAGGGGGTGGTTGGAAGGGTCCAGTGTGGAGTTTGAGACGAACTGACTGGCAAGCATATTAGCCTTGTCGGTTGCTGAGGAGACAACCTCGTGATTGTTGGTTAGTGGGGGAATTGTTGATTGCCCATTATTTACTACACTGTTGTAGATTTTCCAGAAGTCACGAGTTCCTAGTTTTTGTGCTTCGATGCGTTTTTTAGTGGTTTTCCGTAAATTCTCTCTTAGCTGTCGCTATTTCTTTCTTAACGTTATTTCTAGCTTCTATATACTTCAGTCTGTTTGAACTGGACTTATGTCGGTTAAACCTACGGTATGCATGCTGCTTTTGAGCAATGGCAGTTGCACAAGTCGACGTAAACCATTGGGGAGAGTGGGGCTTGCTATAAAATTTCCGCATGGGAACATGCGTTTCGATTGCAGTTTTGAACCAGTCAGTGGTCTCATTTGCACATTGTTCAGCAGGGAGAGAAAAAATATTTCTCCATGGGGCATCTCTAATTAGTTCCCTGATGGCTTCCCAGTCAGCCTTTTTATAATATCTCGTTGTTTTGAGCACTGGCTCTTCAGTTTTGGCCCTAGAGTTTAGGGCGATTTCAATCATTATCACTGCATGATCAGCGTTCCCGAGTGGGCTGTGGGCCTTCTTTATGCAGTCATCGGGAACTGTGGTCAAAAACAGATCTAGAAGTGATGCGTGTTGTTCTTCCTGGTCAGGGAAACGGGTTGGAAACGTAACAATTTGTGATAGGGAGTGAGATATAGTGAAGCTATGAGTTGTGCGTCCCGCTGCATCTGTGTAAGTAGAGAATCCAAGCCATTTTTTGTGGTGGACATTAAAGTCACCAAATACATGTATTTGTGCGCTAGTGTCGAGGGACAGTGCCGTGTCTATGCTGTCAGATACTTTGTTTATTATGGTGCAGTCCTGAGTCGAGGGAGAGCGGTAGAGAAAATAATAGTAGCTAATATTGTGTTGCATGTTTAGTCTAAAGCACATAAAGGCTTGATCATCTGTTCTAGCTTTGTTTCTCTAGTCAAGGGAAGGGTATTACGAATGTAAACTCCAAGTCCTTGCATATGTCTGTCAGAGTCCTTACGGCAGAGTGGGAGATATTCAGGCATGTTAAAGTGGTTAGAGGGAATGGAGGAGTGTAGGTTAGTCTCACTTAGTGCTAAGATATCTGGGGTATTTGTGAAGAGAAATGCTTCAACATCAGCTAAGTTAGTTCTAAGCCCACGGATATTTGTGAATGAGAGCCTCAAGGGAGGAGGCAAGTTGTCATATTTCTTTTAAGAGTTTCGGTTTAGGTAAGGGGGAGCTAAATAAGAGGTTATGCAGAGCTTCAGACATGCATCACAAGTAGACCATCAGCTGACCTTTCTCCAATCCCTGCCTATATTCCTGCCTATTTGTTTGTTCGTCATATACGTTATATGACAAAATAACTGATTACATTATATATGATGTATAGTTTCGCCTTGGCAACACTGGGTATATACAGCTAGTATTAAATATAAATATGACTCAGCAAAGCCAAGCTGGGACAGCTAGTAAGTAAACAAATGTATTTAGTAAGTGCATTTGATTACAAGAGAGAATGTGATAGGCTTTGTAAATCCATGTTTTTATGATTCAAACGATTTAAATTAGGCTGAATAGGTGTCAAAACCTATTACATTTTGTTTAGTAATAAAATGCACTTACTTACCTACTAGCTGTCCCAGCTTCGCTTTGCCCGGTCATATTTATATTTAATACTAGCTGTATATACCCATATGACCTATATGGTGAACAAATAGACAGGAATGCGACTTTATTATAAATTTATTTTGCATTTAATCAAATATAAAAAACTAGCGGGGGTACTCGGCGTTGCCCGAGTGTTTGTTTCCGGGACGGGGGGGGGGAGTTTTAAAAAATGTTATGGTAGGTAAGTCGGAAGGATCAAACCCGGAGTCATGAGTAAAAGTAGGAAAATAAAGTGTGAAAAAAAAACAAAAAAAACATCTGCAACGTTAACAGTTCGGCCACCAAGAAAAGTCCATTCCAGTTGTTTAGGAAAAAAAAAAAAAAAAAAAAAAAACGACTATGGTAGGTCGGCGCGAACGTGAAAATATAATGTGAATTGTCCAGCACGCTAACCACTACGCCACAGAGCACTGCAGCTTAGTTTAGTGATTTTAAATAACTTCACATGAAAGAACTACGAAGCCAAACCGGTGTTCTCTTCTCAACTGTTCCTTGTGAACGATCCCCAAACGGTGTTAAGTGGTAGCAGGGGGAGGAGGAATTTATTAGAGAGAAAATATTTTACCACTTCCATTGATCTTAACCGATTTTGGCCGTGACTTCTCAGCAGAAAAAGTATAGAAATCTAAGATTATCGAGGAATTTGAGAAATAATAAGCCTATAACACACCTCAGATATTGTTCTGCCATTTGTGCATATTATATTTGCATGAAATATCTTGATTTTTAATCCTATTAAGGTCAAAATCCACGGGAAAAAATGAGTTCATTTTATTTATATAGAGAAGAGATAACAAAATCGCAAATGAACTTTTTTCTGTCCTGTATCTCCCCCCCCCATCTGCCTCTCTTTAACTATGAGTTAAATAGTATTGCTGCATATTGTAAGAGAACCGCTAGTGCTGTTAGAAGCAGCAGCAACAGCAAAATATGACAGCTAACGTATGCAAATGATCAAGCCGGCTGCATGATGTGACGTCACAGCAGAGACAAAAAAGGACACATGTGAATAGAGAAGTGGGGATCGAAAAAAACGTGTTTGAGACACGTGCGTGACGTTACAGCCGAGATGAGAAGTCACACATGGCCAGAGAAACAAGAATAAAAACTGAAACGAGTTGAGTTTTTTTCCTTTTCCTTTCTTCTGCTTCTTTGCGATGAAAGCTACATGCTAACAAGTCACGTAAAAATCTGTTTATGTTTCTTATTCATTAGAATGGATTTGTCCATTTAAAATAAAAAAATTTTTATTACATTTGATTGTTGAGAGAGAAATAAACTGTATAAAATAAGAGCAAAGCAAGCCATGCGACATCCAGTGAGAAAGGATGAAAGTGATAGACAACAAATGTAGTAAGAGATGGGGTCACTTGGTGAGTTAATTACAAATTGCAGCTAATCAAAACAATTAAAATACATTTCTTTTATCAAATAGAACTCAATCCTAAAACCAAGGAATCATTTAAGATCTATTTTGTGTAATTAAAGTATATATAGAAAAAGTCCTTAAGGAAACAAACATTGATTAAACCAATCGATCGATGCCTCCGTTCCATCTTGAAAGACAAAGGATACCCTTGTGGAGGCAGTAGCGCATGTAATTGTGAAATAAGGGTTGCGCAACCGCCAACCACACCTCTCCTGAATCGGCACTGTTTGAGTCCAGTGGCAAGGAGAAGACCAGGACGACTGGAAACAATGCCGAGATAAGCAGAGAGCACATACAGCACCTGGAAGTCCCAAATGGTCACTCATTTAGTACTGACCTGGTTCAACGTTGCTTAACTTTGGTGATCCAGCGGGAACCGGTGTGTCAACATGATTATGCCGTATATATATATATGCGTTGATTAAACCAGTTTTTGTTTAATTCACTCAAAATCTATTATTAATCTTCTATTATATAAATCTCACCATTCTGTTAGTGTGTGTGTATATGTATATGCATGCATGTATGTTTGTATATCTCGCTAAAACTTATGACACACGTGACCAACACTGATAAAATCAGTATCGTTTGAAAGCTCAGTCTCTTACAACAAATATCCCAAAATTTTCATTGTCAACTGAACTGTATTCTACAAGGAGGGGTCACTTTTTTCCGTCGATATTTTTGCAAAGTAATTCACGCCTCATCACATCGATGTACACATAAACATGTTATTTCGAACACCCGTGGCGTCACAAGTTGTGTGGGCGAGACAACTAAATGGTTTCCTTTTTTTCCACCTCCTTTTCCTCTTAGCGTTACAGGTTTGAGCCTGCCTGCTTATTACTTTTTTTCTTTTGCTCTCGCAAGGGTACTCACTGCTATTTTTATTTTTATTACAAGGTTGGTTAATTTTTTATTTTTTTTTAGGGCTCTGTTGATCAATTATTCATTTTTTTTTTTTTGCGCTAGCACAAGTACTTGTTTCTATTTTCATTTTTTTAGGGGGTTTTGAAACATTGTTTTTTAGGACTCTATTGATCAATACCTTTACCATAAAACCTCTCCACATCTGGGCAACGCTGGGTACCCCCGCTAGTAAATTATAAATGAAAATGATGTTATTATCTAATATATAAAAGGAAAAATGTCTGTGTGTCTACCAATAATTTTCGACACACGCAACCGATCCTGACTGGTATTGTTTTGAAGCTCGATCTTTTGGACGACAAATATTGAAAACTTTTCCAAAAACATTCAATCTTTCACCTTCAACTGGGCAGTTTTTTACAAGGAGGGGTCGGTTTTTGCATCAACATTTTCGAAAAGTCATCATCTCGGTTGGATTGATTCTGCTTAATTTCAACGCTCGGGACTTCCGGTCATGCCATGGAGACATTGGCTAAGACCTCACATTTTTTTAGCATTTTTTTTCTGCTTCGCGCTACAGGTTCGAGCCTGCCTACCTACTACCACTTTTTTTAACAACACCTCATTTCACCCGAGCTGCCTATTGTCGTTTTGATTCCCCCCCCCCTACTACCACTTTGTGGAGGGAGTTCCTTACACACATACACATATCCTGGCAACGCCGGGCACCCCTGTTAGTCTATAATATAAAAGGCAAAATGTGTGTTTGTATGTCTGCAAAAAACTTTCAACACGTGGACGGATCTTGACGAGATTGATATCGTTTTGAAGCTTGACGTCTTGGACAACAAATATCGAAAAATTGGCTAAAAACATCAATTCCTTCACCCGTAACACAGCATTTTTTTATAAGGAGGAATTGCTTTTTTCATCAACAGTTTTGCAAGTCATCGTCTCCTTTCGATTAACTATCCTTAATTCCAACGCTCGCGACTTCCGGTTGCATAATGGATGCATCAGCTTAGGCATTATGTTTTTTCACCTTCTTGTCCTCCTTTGCATTACAGGTTCGAGCCTGCCTATTACCACTTTTTTTTTAACACCGCTCTCTACCCAAACTGCTTACTGTTGTTTTGATGCCCCCCCGTGCTACTACCACCTTTTTTTAACCCCCCCCCCCCCCCCGGTTTCCTTATACACCCGGGCAACCCCGCTAGTTAATTATAAATATAAATATTAGTTCGAGTTAGAAGTAGAGATTTTATAAAAATCAAGTTGAAAAGTAACTGAGAAAGCAGATCCTAAAAAACACAAAACGAAACAAGATGCTCAATATCCTACAGAGCTATATCGTTGATAAATATGTAATAAGTACATTTCATTACTTATCTTCTGACTAGCACTGAACAAACTCACACACACACACAGCTCCTTTTATATAATATCTTCTTATATACGTGTTTGAGACAATTTTGATATTCTTTAAAATATTCTTTTAATTTCAGAACCATTTTTCACTGTGTGTTATATTCATAACAGAAATTTCTGATTGATTACATTATAAAGTTGGGAGCTACCTCACTCTTTTAGTTCAAACTACTCTCCATGTCACCCTTGTCACCATGTGTTATTTTCATGAGAGAAATTTCTTAGATTTAGATCAACTGTCAATCATTTCTGTTTCATAAATATAAGTTACTCATTTGAAAATTCGTCTTAATTTTTTTTACAGCAAATTAATGATTACGTCTTGATTCATTAACATTTCATATGCAAAAACCACAACACTTGAGTGTGATTATGTATTCTAATTAAAATAAAAAAAACTTTGGAAACCAATCAATTAATCAATAAATTTATTGGTAAAATAAAATAGCAAAGTTCAGCAAGCCATGTAAAAAAAAAAAAAAAAAAAAAAAGACAAAACATATTGCATCTCTATACCATCTGAATGTTTGGTATCATCACAATCTCCTTTGGAAGGCTATTTGAGGGAGAAAAAACAAGAACAGAGATGAAAGCAATGCGTTTTAACAACACCAGAAAGAAATAACATAATAATATTTGGCATTAATTTTTACATATTACACTGCATTTTTGTCATAAGAACATTAATACCACTTTGTATTTAATTTTATATACAAAAAAAAACATTTTAAAATAAAAACATATAGTAATCATGTTGTGAATTTGCCACCTTCCATGTTTCTATCTATTTCAACTAGCCTGGGTGTCCGGCTGTTTGGAGCTGTGTGTTGAGGAAAAAAAAAAATGTGGAAGCAGGCAGGCAGGCAGGCTTGAACCCATACCGCAAAGGAGGAAAAGAATGTGAAAAAAACCCAAAAAACGTGACGTCTTTGCCTGCCGTTGTGTCCGTCACCAAACTGAAAGTGGCGAAGGCTAGTCAATTGAAAAGAGGGAATGATTTTCGAAAATATTGGCGAAAAAAGTGACCCCCACCCTGTAGAAAAGACAACTTGGATATCTTCAAGTCCAACATAAACAAGTTCCTGATAAACCACCCCCTTAAGTAAGACACTTCATCAAATCTCCATTACTAGCGATTACTACGATATTATCCCATTGATTACTGTACACACAATAACCCTTATCCCCGAGTGGCCTCCGGACCTTGATAAGTGGTGTAAAAAAAAAGTATGGTAAAAGTAATACTGACTAACTGCTATCGAGATTGAAGGTATCCAGATTATCTCTACTATTATATAAAAGTCATTGTGTGTGTGAGTTCTTTCCTCATAGATTCCGAAACGGTTGAGCCTATCTTTTTCAAATTTCACACAATTATAATTTATATGTCTGGCAGTGTTCTTAGATATGTTTTGTACAGAAATTCGCCCGATAACTATCGAAAATCGAAAAAATCCGATCTTAAAAATATCTTTTATCTCTTATAGATAAAAAAAAAGAAAATAATTTTTACAGGGGAATATTTTAAGTTACACCGGTTCAGGGAGAAAATAAAATCTTAGTTAATCATTTCTTCTTAAAAAAGATAATTTATTATAATCTGGAGATATAGCTTAGTATTAGAGCATTCGACTACAGATCGAATGATCTCCTGTTCAATCTCGGGTGTAATTACCATTTTATTTTAATTTTTTCTTATTAATGAGTTCAATTTATGATAAAAGAAGAGGTACCATTTAAAATCGTCGCAAGTCATTTCTTCGTTTGCATATTTTAAAACATTAATCAGAAGTGACTTTTCCAGGGCATTCATCGTCAAGCCCAAATATCAGCTGATGTGATATAAACAAACACAGACGAAATTTGATGAACGATATTATCATTATTATTTTTTCATTTTTCTTTTGCGAATTAGTCCACCTGGCAAATTATTCCTCTTAATATATAATAATCAATAGAGGATTGATTCTATTATAATTCATATGCAATCTACATAAATTAAAATATCATGTTTAAGCGTATTGTACGACCGGGCAACGCCGGGTTGCTAGCTAGTAACTTTGTTATATAACACAAAATAGATGCTGTAATTTACATTTAGTTTTGGATTGAGTAATTGTTATAATTAACCATAATTTATAATTAACCGATCAGATTAGATTAAAAATAAAATCCAATAATTTACATTATATACATGTTACACATTTTCTTTTGTTATCCACCCCCTTTGCTGATAATATTTATTACTTTTTAAATATTATTAGTCATACCCACCCAGCATTGTTCGGGTGGAGTAAAGTCATTTTAGCTTACAAGTTTTATCTGTTTGCACATTTTAAAAACTTATACAGAAAAAGAAATAAAATTTTTGTTGTTGGAGAGACAACTTAAAAATATAAGTTATTCACTTTGATTAGTTTATCTCATTCCACATTATTTATCTGAGTCGGACAATTCTTTAAATAAATTGTAGAGAAATACATTGGCCTTCGGGTTAAGATCAAAGTATAGTATCTGTTCTTCAGATGCTGCACTTCAATTTCTTGTTCTCTGTCAGTGGAGGAGAAATCCTCAACGACTGAGACAATTTTTATTTTTGTTCCTTTTCTCCACATTAAAAAAACGACCCTGGTGTCTGACTCTGTCCCGTGGGGAGACATTGCAAATAGGAACAAGGTGCAAGAATAATAAATGAAAATTGGCTTGTGTTTTCCAATGAGAGATTTTATATGCTAGACAAACAGGGCGCCCAACGTTCATAAAATATGCCTAAATATATTTTAATTCATGAACATTTTGTATGTATTATAGAGCCAATTCTCTATTTATTATCATATTGTACCTAATATATAGTAGTAATTTCCAAAGTAGAAAAAAAAGCATGACTTGGGTGCTATTAGCTAGAATCGAAACCAAGTCATATGGCACCTTAGCCTTAGTTGTTTCAATTTGAATTATTGTCAATAGTTAAAAATGAACTAACTTTAACATGTACCTATTTACTATGCCTCCCCACGGGACAGTGTTAGACACCAGGGTCGTTTTTTAACGTGGAGAAAAGGTACAAAAATAAAAATTGTCTCAGTCGTGAAGGATTTCTCCTCCACCGAAAGAGAACAAGAAATAGAAGTGCAGCATCTGAAGAACAGATACTACACTTTGATCTTGTCCCGAAGGCCAAGGAGCAGAAATGTATATTTGCGCATGCATACAAGAGTACTTTAAGTCGACTTTAAAGTTCCAATTTTTTTCAATTTTGACCCCTTAGCAGCTATTTTTACTGGTTAAAAACCCATGAAAGAATACTTCACAAAAAAATGCAATCATTTGACCCACCTCGTGCTGCGCTGTGATCTTGTGTCTCTGAGGAGATGCACTTTGAGAAAAATGGAATGGAGACAGACAGATAGACATAGTGATGTTTATGAATTAGATTACGCAAATGAAAACCTTATGTTAAGTATATAAGCCAAAAATAAGTATTAACGTTATTAGTCGTTTTTGTTTCTTTTTTTAATAAAGCAATAAATATGCTGGTCACGGGCGTGAAATGACAACACTGTTTATTTCAAAAGAAAAAGTCTACATGTTTGTTGCATTGGCCCTATAAAACAGGCGTCGTTATTTTGGATTTGCACTGTAAGGAAGAGAATAACACATCTGTAATAGTTGGCAGATGCAGAAGAATGTGAATACTTGGTTTAAAAAAAAAAAAAAAGACAGATTTTATTGAATCCCTGCACCATATGCTAATTAACTCCCTTCCAAAAAGTGAGATTCCATTTTTTTTTTTTTTTGTCTACATATAAACAGCCTGAAAAAAAATGAAGGAAAGATTAAAAAAAAAAAAAATTAAACTTTAGAGTAGGGGGATCATCTTTGCATATTAATGTAAACCTTTAAACCTCTATCTGGTAGGAGGGGGTAAAAGAAAACGAAAATATTTACAAATCTTTTAGACCTCTGTTTTCTTTTACACCCTCCCTACCCCCATCTTAAAAAGATTAGATTCTACTTTTTTTTTTAGATGATTATATGTAAACAGCCTGAAAAAAATTGACAATAATAAAAAAAAAAGAGGAATCACGTTTGCATATAAATTTAATGTAAAATGATCACAGATTTCATGACCAGATAGTTTTTAAAGATCTATAAATTCCCCCCCCCCCCCTAATATTAACCTTTTTCTTAATTTTCTGAATATTAAATTTAACTATTTGTAATTAGGAGAAAGGTGTTTGTTTTTGCTGAAAAATCTTGCTTGAACCTGTTATAGACAAAATAAGTAACTTTTTGTGTTTTCCATACGAACCAAAATTATGAATGTTCGAACTCCGTCATAATCTCTGCCCGCCTAATCACAATTCACATAGGTTGACCCATCTATTAATTTGTGACTACTTGCATAGCTGAACCCCCTCCCCCACATATGCACACCATTCTTTTCTTGTCTTTATAGGCCATGATATTTTTTTTTTTCAATAAGGTCACTGGGAACTCTTTTATATGTATCCTTAAAAATTATTTGGTTATACATATGCTTAAAAATTATTTGGTTATATGTACCCTTATAAAATTATTTGGTTACATATCCTTAAAAATTATTTGGTTATACATATCCTTAAAAATTATTTGGTTATACATATGCTTAAAAATTATTTGGTTGTATGTAGCCTTATAAAATTATTTGGTTACATATCCTTAAAAATTATTTGGTTATATGTACCCTTATAAAATTATTTGGTTATACATATCCTTAAAAATTATTTGGTTATATGTACCCTTATACAATTATTTGGTTATACATATCCTTAAAAATTATTTGGTTATACATATCCTTAAAAATTATTTGGTTATACATATCCTTAAAAATTATTTGGTTATACATATCCTTAAAAATTATTTGGTTATACATATTCTTAAAAATTATTTGGTTATACGTACCTTTAAAATGTGACCTGATCTAGAAGTGGTTGTTGCCAGAAAATGGTTGCTCGTTTTACATAAAATTTATACATGATCCCCACTCTAAAATATTGGAAGTTTTTTTTTTTCTTGTTTTATTTCTTTTAACAGCCAACTATTTTCAGGCTGTTTACATGTAATTGCTGTTTTGTGGAGGGGGGTGAATAAGCAAAGGGTGCAGGGCTCCAAAAAGCTTCAGTAGTAAAGCATTGAAACTTTTCTCTTTTCACTCCTGGGTGGGAGTCACTTCTTGTATCCCAAACTCTTCAGACGTTTTCTTCATTCTGGCAGCGTCTCTCTGGACTTCACATATGTGTATGTACCGTCTTTCTGAAAAATGCATCAAGAAAACTTACTGATTATTATGTGATCAAAACTGCTTAAAATTTTATGTTGTGGTGAAGCTCTCGAAAGAGCTTCACCAAAACATAAGGATAAGAGGCCCTCAGTATTAATGTTAAGGGGTCCATCCTAGGCCCAACTCTCTTACTGATCTACATCAATGATCTCCCAAAACACATACTTAAATCATTCATTGACATCTATGCTGATGACACGACCATCTATGGCAACACACCAAAGGCCGTAAATGACAAAGTTCTCTCTCATTCTCTCTTCTCTGATCTTGAGCGCGTGGTACAGTGGGGAAAGAGGTGGCTGGCTACTTTTAATGCATCTAAAACAAAGCTCCTATCTTTACATCATCAACGCTCTGATCCCCATCTGGCATTAATTGAAATGGATGGCTGTCGTCTAGGGGAGGCTCCATGTTTTGATAAGCTTCTGGGTTTGACCTTTACTCCTGATCTAAAATGGAACACGTACATCAAGTTAGTTGCCAAGGTCGCTGGAAAAATGGTAGGATCCTTCTACCGCTCCAGAAGATATCTCACTACTGATGCAGTTCTCTATCTATATAAAAGCCAAGTACGTCCAAGGATGGAGTACCGCTGCCATATCTGGGCAGGAGCTGCTAAAAACAGCCTATCCTGCCTTGACAGAGTACAAAATAGGCTTAGTGGGGGATGCCCTTTTCTCTTCCCTGCAACCTCTCTCCCACAGAAGAGACGTTGCAAGCCTATCTTTGTTTTATCGTTATTTCCATGGCAAGTGCTTGTCTGAGCTCTAATTTCTGGTCCCCCCTCGTCAATCTTTCACGATAAACACCCATCTAGCTGAAACCACTGTCAAAAATTTTCCCCACTCTTTATCTGTGCCAAAACCAAAACGTAGATTCCATGAACAAAGCTTCTTTCTTAGAAGTGCACGCCTGTGGAACTCTGTTCCATTTGCCTGTTTCCCACCTGACTACAACCTGGATGTCTTCAAGTCCAACATAAACAAATTTCTGATGAACCGCCCCCTTAAGTAAGACACTTTATCAAATCTCCAATACTAATGTACTGTACACGCAATAACCCTTATCCCCGAGTGGCTTCCGAGCCTTGATAAGTGGTGACTACCTTGTAAAAAATATTTATTAAATAACTCTAAAACATTCATCATGAATTTTGACGCAATGGATAAAGGCATTGAGTAAAAATCTGTTAAATGACAGCGTCTGGAGGTTAAAGGTACGATCCACACTACAAGCTAAGAATAAACTAAAAATTGCTTAACACCTTTACTCAGTCATGGCTGACAGAACGAAAACAATTTACTCCCTGTGAATTCGTTTCCCTGCAGACTATTTTATGTTGTATTTCTCTGCAGACTATTTCAATTATCTCGCTGAGTTTTTTTAAGTATAATTTGCATATGAGAGGAGTGGATGCAATAAGAAGGACAAATTGTGGAGGAGAATGGTCAGGTTAGGGTCAGGGTCAGGTATTTGGTAGAGAAGAGAACACAATGTTAAGTCATGCTAATAACACGAATGCCCTAGGAGTGATATAAATTTCATTTTATTTTAAATGAGACTACACTCACCAACAGACTGGCTTAGATTTCTAACCCTAACCCTAACACTCACCAACAGACTGGCTTAGATTTCTAACCCTAACCCTAACACTCACCAACAGACTGGCTTAGATTTCTAACCCTAACCCTAACACTCACCAACAGACTGGCTTAGATTTCTAACCCTAACCCTAACACTCACCAACAGACTGGCTTAGATTTCTGCAGATCTCTACATGTGAGGACCTTAACATCTGAAACCTCAACCGTTTTAGATGGGTTTACCCATCCTTCAAACTCTGCTTCCTTCTTTTTGTAAGTGACTATCTTCCAATCACTGTTGTCCCAAGTTCCTGTACTATTATTGGCTATAAATACCTTAGCACTAGGTATCAGCTCAATAATAAGTCGATATCGCCATCTATGGGCTGGAACATGAACTGCTGGAAATAAGGGGTCATAACCATAAATATCTTAAACTGAGTGTTGTGTATTGCATTTGTGTGTGCACTGCATGCGAACTAAGGCTGGATAGTAGTTTGAGAACACGTCTCTATGTTTGTTTCCATTAAATATTACACTACTATACGGCATAATCACGTTGACACACCGGTTCCTGTCAGATCACCAAAGTTAAGCAACGTTGAGCCTGGTCATTACTAAAATGGGTGACCAATTTAGGAAGTCCAGGTGCTGTATGTAGGAGGACGTCGACACTTCCCTGCAAAAAAGTTGCAAAAACCTAACGTCGTCATCTCCCCTAACGGGGATATACATGCGACTAGGGACCGCTTCTGAATTTCATACTCCAATGAAACTTCCTCCTTTGGAGGAAGCCAGTTAAACCCTGAATAGGGTTAGTGCTGACTGTACATACACACAAATGTTACACTATTTATTACTATTATTTTTCAGAATAATTTTCTATATAAAGATAAACGTTTTCTCAAGTGTTGCGACAGGTATCGCTTATATCCATCACATTTATCCCAAGAAGACCTTTGATGAAAGATGTATAATCATAGACATAGAATCCTTCATTGAATTATATATCTAAAAATGTACATCTAATAAATAACATTAAGTCAGCCGGATTTTACAAGTTAGACTTAAATAGCAATACATCTGCCAAATCGATATTTGATTCTGACTAGCCAATTATCTTTGAAAATTACACCTGATACCTCCACTTCTATATACACGCATCATCATCATCATATTGTATGATTCCAAAAATTCTATTGTTAGCATTGGTTTTCCTGAATATTTCTAGAAAGACACCAACAGGAACCACATGAGGGTTACAAACATCCTAAGTGAAAGTGACTTTTGTGGAAGGAACTGGATTCGAACTTGAAACACCTGTTGCCATATCTGGGCAGGAGCTGCTAAAAACAGCCTATCTTGCCTTGACAGAGTACAAAATAGACTTCGTGGCTTAGTGGGGGATGCCCTTTTCTCTATCCTGCAACCTCTCTCCCACAGAAGAGATGTTGCGAGCCTATCCTTGTTTTATCGTTATTTCCATGGCAGGTGCTCGTCTGAACTCCAATCTCTGGTCCCCCCTCGCTAATCTTTCACGAAAAACACCCGTCTAGCTGAATCCACTGTGAAAAATTTCCCCCACTCTATATCTGTGCCTAAATCAAAACGCGGATTCCACGAACAAGGCTTCTTTCTTAAAACTGCACGCCTGTGGAACTCTGTTCCATCTGCCTGCTTCCCACCGGACTAAAACTTGGATGTGTTCAAGTCCAACGTTAACAAATTCCTAATGAACCGCCCCCTTAAGTAAACACTTCATTAAATCTCCACACTAACGTAATGTACTTGCAATAACCCTTATCCCTGAGTGGCTTCCGGGCCTTGATAAGTGGTGATCACTGTGTAAAAACAAAAAAAAACCTAGGTTGTCATCGTGTCATTAACGATTGAAATACTGTCACCTCCCTACACATGTATAACATGACTCATCAGTTCGCTGACAATTGTACATTATCCTATGCACTACATAACCATTTTATTATACAAACCATGTGACTACCATTCTATGCTCTCTCCCGCTCTCTTTTTTACTGTTTTTCTTCCTCCCCCCCTCTATGAGGTGCCTTAAATAAGTTTCCAGACTTTTTTTTACAGTCATTTAAAATTGTTGTAGACTCTTGAAAATTCAGTATATTATTGTTATATATTGAACAATTTTTATGATTTCAGGTTCAAATGAACAGCTACAGCAGGAATTGGAATACACCCTACTAAAGCTTGATTGTCACAGCTGGTGAATTTCAAAAATGCAATCTGGACATGAGAACACTTTAGAAGAACGATATGTAATAAAATTTTGTTTTAAACTTGGAAAAATGCCATAGAAACGTATGGAATGCTTCAGACTGCTTTTGGACCATCTTGCATGAATCGAGCATCAGTTTATGAATGGCATAAGAGATTCAAGGAAGGCAGGGAGTCTGTGAGGGATCATGAGAGGTGTGGGAGGAGTAAGGATGTCAGAACACCAGAGTTGATTGGCCAAATAACGAATTTCGTGGATAAAGATCGTTGTGTGTCTATAGAGAGAATAAGTTCACAATTTGATGTCAGTGTGGGAACTGTACACACAATAACCCTTCTTATAATCCAGATCTTGTTCCCTGTGACTTTTAGTTATTCTCTAAGCTCAAGGAAAGAGGTTGTCATTATGAGACAATTGAGGAGATGAAAGAGGCTGTGATGAGGGTCATTGACATGCTCACACAAAAGGACTTCCATGCAGCCTTCCAGAAATTGGTACAAGTGCATTGCAGCCGGAGGAGATTACTTCAAAGAGTTTCATGTGTATACTATCAATAAAAGTTCCCATGCGAAAAAAAAGTCTGGAAACTCATTTAAAGCACCTCGTATGTCGGTTTTCACCATATCTCAACAGACTTTTGAATAAAACAAAACAACTGTTGATGTATTTCATATTTTATTTAGAACAAGAAAAAAGTCTGGAAACTTATTGAAGGCACCTCGTAGAGAGAGAGAGAGAGAGAGAGAGAGAGAGAGAGAGAGAGAGAGAAAGAGAGAGAATGCATGGAATGGTATTTTTTCAAATCTTGAAATAATTGTTAAAGTTTATTGTCCTACTTACAACAGGCGTTTTGTGTGAACCAATTTTATCCATGATTTCTTGGCAGAATTCTTCATTTGTTGAAAGTTTGGACCTGTATGGGGCACGACTTAACCACCACGCATCATGACGGACATCGTAACCTGCACAAAAAAAAACAAAAAAAAAGTCAAAACATTTGTATATATCAATAAACGTTAAAACTCCCAAATTCAAATATTTAAACCATTTTTAATTACTATTTGTCATCTTTGAATAAACGTGAATATTTTGTCATTAATTTGATATCATTATAATAACTCCTTTAGTTCTCACATTTAACTCCTGCTACTTTTATTTTGTCCTTTATTTCTCTCATTTCATGAGCGATATTTCTGGAAAAGGGGGAAGAATTGCTGTTTTCTGAGTTTGAATCTATCCACATAACATTTATTGTTTGTTAGTTTTTGACCTTGAATTGATATATATATATATAGTAAGTAATTTATAAAATATATATTACTAACTAGCTCTACCTACGTATTGAGCACTTTTGAAGTAAATACTTAAAGTTTACGCATAAATCTATACTTTCGTATATTAGGTTTATGTGAGTAAATGAAGTAGTTATATATATATATATATATATATTTTTTTTTTTTTAGCTCTTGACATCAAGTGGCTTCATGCCTTGTCTGGAGCGATTTCCATAAAACAAATTTAAAAATTGAATCAAAACATTCAAAATTATCTAAGGTTGGGCGTGAACCAATGCACGTCATGTGCAGTTTCAGTCGCAAAGGAGACTGAGACAATCCATACAATGACATTTATTTCCTCATCGCTACAGCTGCGATGTCACCCACATGATCTAGAACGTTCTAAACGTCTCTCACCAGATCTCGAATGTTATCTCGTCTCTCACAAGATCTTTCTCTTTTTTTTTATAGTCTCTTTCACCCCACCCCATCCACCGGTGACGTCACTTCTCATGCATTCACATCCACGCTATGTTACAATTAGCAAAACCTGTGTGAAATTTGAGAACTGAAGAAACTCCTGCTTAAACCTGAATCCTATATAAATAATTTGAGACAATGTTGCTTTAGGTTTAATGAGGTTTTTTTTTTGTGTTAGTTGTTGGAAGAATTTTGACTATGGCTCTGGACAACGCTAGGTAGCTCTGCATACTGTTTGACAATTTTTCAATCTGTGTTTTGTATAAATAAAAAATACATTGTTCTATGTCGGATTTCTAATGTTTTTATAGTTAAAAATAGTCTATATAATATTTCTTTGTTTGTCTGTCCGTTTCACTTTTTCTTAGAACTATTAAGTCGATCTGGCTGAAATTTTGTATGAACTTTTGTTATGATAAGGTGCAGTGAACCAAGTATTATGCATTCAATGCTCAGTTAAAGATTAGTACGAATTAGTATTTAATGCAAAAAATGAGCCATATCCAACCATTAATTTGCACCCATTCTAAGTTAATGGGCTATAACTTTTTCCCATTTTTAATGAGTCCAAAAGTTAAGTGTTAGTGTTTGGTTTTAATAAGTTATATAAGTTGTCTCCCTTTATGAAATAATCTGATTGATGAATGTATCTTAAATACACAAACCAATGATCAGAACAAATTTTTTATATAATTTTTACCTCTTTTAACTTGAGAAAAAAATCAGTTTAATTTATATTAAAAATAAACTGGCATTAAATATAGACTGGCATATAATAATAATAATAATAATAATAATAATAATAACAACTAGCGGGACCTGTGGAAATTCCACAGGGGACTCATTCATGTGTAATATATTGATGATGGCATTCTGCAGATATTCAGCGTAAATGGAGACGCTCTGATATTATTGTAGCTTTTTTGCTAAAACTGCAAAAGTATTTATCCAAGCTAACAGGGATGGCCAGCATAGCCAAGTCATAAAATACGCTTAAATATGATATTTTAATTCTGGCAAATTTCATATATATTTGTTGTGTTGTAACACAATAGTAAAAGAAGAAAATCAAGTCAAGGTTGGTTTAACAAACAAAGTGTATTAACATCACAAGTACAAAGGTAGGAATATGGGTATAACTGACTAGCGCCTAGCTAGGCAGTGGAGTACTGTCGCTCTTTTCACCGATATAGACATTATTGGCACTATATATATAGTGAGAACCGGTGTAATTTCCCTTATGCATAGAAAGGCCGGTATAACACCCTCCTTTGAAAATATCCCGTCTGGGGATAAATAACGTTTCTGTTTTGGGTTCACCCTAATTAACTTCCGTTTTCTTTTTGACTTCCTATTCTCAGGAGCTTTCTCTGGTATGAGCACCTGAAAAGTATCAAACAATGTGTCCATGATGTCCTCCTCGGCCGATCGGGTCACCTCACTGTTCGAGTATCTTTTCTGCATTTGATTAGTGTGACGTTTGTGCATGAAATCTAGTCCCTTAATCATATAGACCATGTTGCCTATTTTTTTCAACAATGCTGGACTCCCAGAAAGTCCTATTATATTTGTGAATCTTATAGAAGACTCTTTTGCCAACTTTATACCGTTTTTTTTTTTTTTGCTATCGTCTTTTTTTTAGGTTTGGCCTATCCTGGTTTGATAACAACTTGTGGAAAATCGATCTAACCTTGCGTCCAAACATGACCACAGCAGGTATCTTCGACATTTCGATGTTTGCATTTGACATGCCCTTGTAAACCTGTAAAAACTATTGGATTGACTTATCCGTCGGTGATCCACTAGCTTTTTTCAGAGCTCTCTTGAATGTATCAACAAACCTCTCCGCTTGCCCATTACTTCTCGGGTGGTATGGTGGAATGGTTATATGCTCGATTAGATGATCCTCACAAAAATGTTTAAATTCAGTAGACGTGAATTGCGTTCCATTGTCTGTGACAATGCAGTCTACTACCCCAAACTTAGCGAATAGTTCATACAGGAAGTTAATAGTTGCCTCGGATGTGGGGTTCTTGCATTTTAGTACTTCCGGCCATTTAGATAGGCTGCCTACAATAATGAGATAATAGAACCTCTGTAGAGGTCCCATAAAGTCAAAGTGAATTCTCGACCAGAGTCGGTCTGGTTTTGCCTACAATCCGAATTGAGTTGGAGGAGCTTTCATAGCTAATGCACATTTCTCCTCACTTTCAAGTTGTCTTTGTTGCAAGGCGAGATTTTGTTCTGTTTGAAATTTGAATAATTGCAAAAGAGACTCTCTGAATTCGGCTTCCATTGTAACGAATTCAATTTACGTAACACAATTTACCCTTGAAATAAAAAAATCAGTTTTCCCAATATCATTTCACGAGCAAAAAGTCCATCCAAGCTTTTCTTACCTCAAATCTTTTTGAAGCATAAAAGTTAAGTTAGCAAGTCGACTTTTTTGTATGGGGAAATCATTTATTTTATTTTTAACCTTTGTGTTTTTTTCACAATATGACTTGATTATTTAACAGGTCTTTTATAAGCACTAATGCTTATGAATATATATTCTTTCTTTCTTTCTTTCACAGTCCGTTTCTCCTTCTCTTGTCAAATTTGATGGTCATTTTACTAATAAATAGTCAACGCGTTTGTTCCAATATCAGAAATAACGACTCAAATTTGTGGTAGTTATTCTGAACAACAAAAAAAAAAAAAACAGTGAACCTTCTTTTCTTTTTTTTTTTTCGAAACACTTGTGTCACTCTGTTCAATTATTTTAATAATTGACCATATTATTGGCATTCTCTCGCTGTAGTTTTTTAGTTTTTTTTTCATAACATCGTCACATTGTAGTAATTAATTTGCTGTTAATCATTTCGCATCCAAATATCTGTTTGAAATGACGAAGGTGTTTTGCTGTAAAAATCTTGCAAATCCTTGTATTTCAATCACTTTTGATGAGTGTTTGCAGTGACATCGTTTCGATTCTGTCATCGCCAATCTGTTGTGTCGTAACACAATAGTAAAAGAAGAAAATCAAGTCGAGGTTGGTTTAATAAACGAAGTGTATTAACATCACAGGTACAAAGATAGGAATACGGGTATAGCTGCCTAGCGCTCAACTATCAGCTATAATCGAAACCGAAATCAAAACTTATGAAGAATTCTTGGTAAAATTATTTATTATAAGAAATAGAAGAACATCACAATTAAACGACCCGGATGTAAGCGTGACACAAAAAATAACACACGCTATCGTAATAATATATAGATAATAATAACAACAACAGTAACAATAATATTAATAATAATAATGTTCTCAAAGAGAAATCTTTGATCATGGCCTGTATTACTACTCCTAGTGAGTAAATAATAACAATAATGATAAATATTATGTAAATAATAACAATAATGATAAATATTATGTAAATAATAACAATAATAATAAATATTATGTAAATAATAACAATAATGATAAATATTATGTAAATAATAACAATAATAATAAATATTATGTAAATAATAACAATAATGATAAATATTATGTAAATAATAACAATAATAATAAATATTATGTAAATAATAACAATAATGATAAATATTATGTAAATAATAACAATAATAATAAATATTATGTAAATAATAACAATAATAATAAATATTATGTAAATAATAACAATAATAATAAATATTATGTATATATAAAATAGGTACGGCACAATCATGTTGGCACACCGGTTCTCACCAGATCACCAAAGTTAAGCAACGTTGAGCCTGGCCAGTACCAGATGGGTTACCATTTGGGAAGGCTAGGCGCTGTATGTACCTTCTGGGAAGGTTGGGCGTGGGGCCAACATCCTCACCCTGTAAAAAGAACTCCTTGCTACAAAAACATCTACAAAAGTTGTAGATGGCCTATCCCCCCCCCCCAGGGGCTATGAATGGGTGACCATTTGGGAAGGCTAGGCGCTGTATGTACCTTCTGGGAAGGTTAGGCATAGGGCCAGCACCCTCACCCTGTAAAAAGAACTCCTCGCTACAAAAGCATCTATAAAGTTGTAGATGGCCTATGCCCCTCCAGGGGCTCCAGGGCTATGGATGGATATATAAAATAGTGACATTTCTCTTGCAGTGTTGACTTGTATGCATGCATATGCAGACAATATTAGAAATTCATCATAGTTGTTGTAATGTGAGTTGAGTGCATGTGTTCCTCTGTCACATCACTGTGCAAGAGAGTGAACAGCAGTTAAAACAGGTCCCTTTGTTATTGTGTATACAAATTCAAACAATATTATTATATTAATGTTATTATTAACTGTCTAAATGAACAATCATATTCATTATCTTTATAATTAAACGCTGAACCACTTCAAATCTTAAATAGTACCTTCCTTCCAGTGTTTGTATATAGAAACTATTATTTAATCCCTCTAATTAATGTGTTTTAAAAATGTAACCCATCAAATTGCAAGATTCTCTCTCTCTCTCTCCAAGATAAAGGGTTAGCAAAGATAAGGAAATATAAAGACTTGATATGCCATTATGTAACAGGATCACTAAAAATAAAAGTTTGATTTTACGAGCTTTGCATTGAAAGAATGGATGAAAGTGTTCTTGGATTAATCATGCATCATACTCACCTGAGTCAATGATAAGTTGGGCAATTTTGAGTTCTGGTAAAAGTTCACAGTGGACAGAAACGTAGAATGGACTGTGGCCAGACTGATCGGACAATTTCAAGTCACATCCACTTCTGATAAGGAATTCTGCTGTGGACACACTGCCTTCCCAAAGACTAATGATTAATGCAGTCTGGCCGGAATTATTTTGAATATTAAGGTCAGCTCCTAAAAAAAAAAAATAGAAATCACAAAGAAAAATTTTATTTATTTTATTCTGTGGAACCTATGTCCCTATGTTGTCTAGGAAAATTGAGGAAATCAAAAATTGACCAGAAATAACTCTTTTCACACAACATGGTAAACCTTATTCCATATTGACATGATGCTAAGCCTGGTCAGTACTAAAATGGATGATCATTTGGGAGTTTGAAAAAAAATTTTTTTAATTCAATTTTCACCCCAAAAAAGGCACAGTGCCACTTTGAAGTAGGGGGCTACTATCGGGGACATAAGTTGCAAGGATATTATGAAGGGAGATGAGTAGCAAGATGTCTGTTCACATAACACTTGAACTTCTGCATGTCAGTACAGTTGGGAAAGCAGAATCCCAAAAGGGAGTTCCAAAGTTTAGCAGTTCTGGCGAAGAAACTATTGGAGTAGAAGGCTTTCTTACACCTAGGGATCTCTACTGTGAAGAGGTGGGATTTAGCTGCTTGTCCGGTTTGTCGGGAGGTATTCACGTCGAGGGAGTACAAGTGCTAGTAGTTCGTCAGAGCATCCACCATTAAAGTACTTGTGTAGAACAGGCAGAGGGATGGGACAGAGGTTGAAACCTAGATAACAGTTCAGGACCTATCAGGTTGGTGACTCTCTTTTGATCACTATCCAGGAGTGAGAGACAAGTAGCAGATACACCAGCCCAAATGTGACAACAATATTCCATACATGGGCGAATGCTGGCCTTATAGAGGTATAGGATGCTTTCAGGCATAAGTAATTTTCTAGCATGGTAGAGAGAACCCACCTTCTTCGCAGCAGCCTTGGTAATGTTCTCAATGTATCTATTCCACTTCATGTTGCTTGTAAATGTTAGGCCGAGGAGTTCTTGGCCATTGCTATTAGTGGTAGAGAAGGTTTCTTGTAATTATTGCAGGAAACAAGTTTAGTCTTGGCAGCATTGAATGTGACCATCCATTTTTGTTCCCATTCCACTACAGATTGGAGGTCTTCGTCTAGTTTCTGCCATTTCCTTAGATATGCTAAACCTTATTCCATATTAACGCGATGCTAAGCCTGGTCAGTACTAAAATGGACGATCATTTGGGAGTATTTATCTTATGCTGTTTCCAGTCATCCTGAGGTTCTCCTTGCTGCTAGAATCAACCAGTGCCGATTAAAGAGAGGTATGATTAGGTATATTTGCAACCCTTGCCTCACAATTACAATAACCTTTATCCCTGAGTGGCTTCCGGGCCTTGATAAGTGGTGACCACCTTGTAAAAAAAAAAGAATTACAAGTACAGCCACTCTTCTAGAGCATATCCATTGTATCTTAAGACTAAACAGAATAATCAATTCTTATTAAATCACCGAAGTTAAGCAACATTGAGATTGGTCACTACCACATGGGTGACAATTTGGGAATACCAGGCACTGTGTATAGGCGGACATCAACAGCTGCCTGCGAGAATTGCAAAAACCTAACATCGTCATCTCCTTTGACAGGGATATTCAAGCGATTGGGGACCATTTATTAATTTGATATTTCTTTGAGACTTTCGTTTTTGATGGAAACCAGCTCAACTTGCTTAGGGTGAGTGTCACTTGTTTTGTGTAAGGGGCACATTATTAACCCATTCCTCACTAGCTGGCCACTAGGCGTTGCTCGGTCGTACAATAAGCTTAAACATGATATGTTAATTTATGCAGATTGCATATGTATTATTATAGAATCAATCCTCTATTGATTCTTATATATTACGAGGAATAATTTGCTCAGGGGACTAATTCGCAACAACAAAAAAAAAAAATAATAATGATAATGTCGTTCAGCAAATTCCGTCTGTGTTTATTTATATCACATCAGCTGATATTTCAAGAATTTTACAGAGGAATATTTTAAATATTCCTCTGTAAAAATTGTTTTTTTTTTTTTTTTATCTATAAGAGAAAAAAACTATATTAAAGATTGGATTTTTTTTTGATTTTCGATATTTATCGGATGAATTTCTGTACAAAATATCTAAGAACACTGCCAGACAAGTGTTGCTTTAGTTTCGTGTATAGGGCGCATTATTAGCTTATTTATCACTAGCTTGACAGGGATATTCAAGCGAGTGGGGATGACGTGTGAGTATTCACTGACCTGTTTGCTTTGCAACTGGGTGTGGATGTGCGGAGGTTTAATTTACAAGTTGACAAAAGAATGGAATGGTTAACTGGTGAACTATAATTTCATAATAAAACTAATGAAGAGGCAAGGATACTCACTTGTGTGTGTGTGTGTTTGAGAAATGCTTTGTTTATAATTCACGCAACACTGAGAAGCAAATTTAACTAAAAAATGATATTTTTTTTACCCACGATCTAAAATGAAAAAAAAAGCTTAAATAGAGTAGAATGATTCGAATAAGCGCTTGGTAGATGTGGGTTCTGGCGAGACCATAACTTTCCACAATCGCTTGTTAGACATAGTCCCAAGAATTAGCCTTTTATGACCAAGTAGCAATATGTCTTGTTTGGGGTTTAAAAAATAAAAAAATGGAGGTTTCTGTCTTATACGAGAGTCATACAAACACTCAGAGATATACAACAAATTTTAAAATGGACAAAATAGCGGTTTGTACATTATCTGAAAAAGAAAGCTATGACACCTAAGAATTCCCTTTTCTGTGCAACTGTAAAAAAAAGGGGGGAAGCTGCTGAATTCAAGTGAAACAGAAACTACTTCTAAGAAAACCCTTAATTAGAAAATGCCAACCACTAATTAAGTTGTTTTATGTTTTGCGAATCATTCAAGTCATTTCCTCTGAACTATAAAGGTCAGATGTGGGTCAAAATGTTATTCTACAAGGGTCAATCCAAAACTAAAGCCTCCTATTTTCTTTTTTTAAACAAAAAGTTGAAGAGTTATGAAGATGGGAGTTGGTACCATTAAAACAAACGACCTTTTGTGCTCTAGAATTTATTTTACTACATAGTTACCATCATTCTCAATGCACTTTTGCGCAGATTCAATAGCGCATCACTGCTTTTGATGCACATTCAAGACAAGAGCTGCTTTCTTAGAGTTTCACATCATCAGTATGTGCAACAGAGAGATGAAACTTTCAAGTCATGAATGCATAAGTTCAGTCATCATAACAATGCAATTTGCTATACCCTCTGATCCATTCGAGCTGAATAAAAATAATTGGAAGTATTACTTTTGGAACGACCTTCATAGTAACAATACTTTAAAAAGGACAATCTGGACAACAATATGAAAGTGACCTCCCTTTGATGTAGCTTCATTTTCGAATATCATTATAATAATATATGATCATTGTTGTAATGGCGTGAGAAAAGAACTCACAGTAACTTTGATGTGCAGTGGTTCTTCACTAAAGAAATAAGTCAACAAAAAGTTATGTAAAAAAAGGGAACATTCGAAAGAAAAAAAAAGAATATTGTCTGCCAAGAGGCGAAGCAGTAAATTAAAAATTGAAGGAGTAAATTAAAGATAGTCTCTTAAAGTGTGGTTTTATTATTTGTATTGAACTATGTAGCACAATATTACTTTCTGAGTATTTATTAGTACTTATTAATTTATCTTATTTGGGTCAGTTCTATATTTAAAATACAATGGGCATTATCTTCATAGAAAGGTTAATAAACTCATATTTGCTGAGTGTTATTGATTTTTCTATCAAACAAACTATTTTTTTTACGTTATCCACAAAAATATCAGCTTTATCAGAACATATTCGTTGATTTCTCATTTCTCATTCAGGGGAATTTCCACGGTTCATGCTAGTGTAAGAAGATTGTCTTAACAGATGTATTGAAAAACAGATAAAACCCCGAAGAATAAATGCATCTCACAGTAAAAAATGATACGAAAACATTGGAAATTTAAATGTCAATGAGCAGTAATAAAAAAAATAAAATAAAATAAATAAAATAATACAGAGCCTTCTATCATGTTTGAAAGTGACAATGTTCAACAAGCGAGATCAGAGATGCACCACTGTACAACTCATGCTCTCTACCAATCCAAGTTATGACAACAGAACCATTGCCAGCACACTCAAAATGCAAATCCGGATGGTTCAATGCTTGAAGGCACAGCTCAATGAAATTTCTTTGGTATGGTTTCAAGTGAGGGCCACATCATACCACCTAACATCTTCAAAGTCAGCTTGAAAGTCAACACCACAGTGTACCTGGATGTGCTGAAGATTGTGGTGATCCCCTGGTGCAATCAGGTGGCTGCTGGCAGACCCTGGGTGTGACAGCAGGACTCAGCACCAGGCCACAAGTCCACAGAAACCCAGGCTTGGCTTGAGAAGGAGTGCTATGGCTTTGTACTCTTCTCTCGCTGCTCCTCCTCCTCCTCCCTTGACCTGAACCCACTGGACTACTTCATTTGGTGACACATTGAGAACATCACCAGCATGACTTCTCACAACACCAAAGCCAGCGTGATCACCGCCATCTGCCGTGTATTCACCAAGCTCTCTCCAGTGCTTTTGGAAAAAGCATGCTCCCAGTTCCGGACCCATATCGAGGTGGTGAGTGAGGCTGAATAGATGTCAGCTCTACTACATAATCAAGTTACCTGAATTGATTTTTTTAATAAAAATTTTTAAATAAAGCTGTAGTGTTGTTTTCTTTAGGGCAACAAATTTATCGTTCCACCCTGTAATAATTAGGGGTACTCGTGTTAATTATACCAGTTTATGAGTTTTCAAATGAAATTAAAACAGGTAATGATAATAGTTATGAGCCAACATCTATCATCATATGTGTATAGAAAACAAAATATAAAAAAAAACTTTACCTGCTTTCCATAATATTTTAACTATGTCTGTATAGTCGTAGTATGCTGCACGCATCAATGGTGTATTTCCATGTTCGTCCTTTGCATCCAGAATACAGTCATCTAACAAAAGAAAGACAAATATACTTCAATGAAATGATGAAATTGTAACGAACAAACACAAGCAGGAGCAAATTCTTGCAGCTGGAGATTTTGAATATACTTCCTTCCTGGCTTCTCTAATCAAAAGCCAGCTCTCAGTTATGTGACCGAGTTTATAAAAGGTTAAACTGGCAACCTCTCTCTCTCTCTCTCTCTCTCTCTCTCTCTCTCTCTCTCTCTCTCTCGAAACAAGGTCGGTGTTTAATGTGGAGATAACTCAGCTCCCTAAAAGGGGCACTCTCGATAGGAACAAAAAATAAAATTGTCTAGAAACGATTTCTCATCCATTGATTGAGGACAGAAAAAGTGTAATATCAGAACAGATACTGCACTTTGTTCTTAGACAAAAAAATTTAAGGAAGTCAAAGACAATTTTTTTAAAATAATCGTTTGGTTTTAATTAAATATAATTTATAATTAAGCTTTCAACCATATAAGGTCCTTTTCAAGATTTTTTTTTTTATTTTGTTGTTAATCATTTTTTCACCAGGGATATAAAATCACTCAAGAATGATAGTCTGTTCAGATAGTGATTGCGGATGGTCTTATGCGACATGTTAAATAAAATAATATTGGCACTTTTGAGATATCATTTTATGGAAGAGAAATCCTTTTTCTTATTAAGAGACCATTGACCCTGACGAAGATTTTTTTTGTAAAGGAATATCATTATTGATAGTAAACAGATTGATACAGAAAGCACCATGTTCCCGTTAGTATGTACTAGTTTAGAATTTGAGATGTTATTATTACAAATTTAAGAAAGCCAAAAACGATATATATATATATATATATATATATATATATATTTCTCAAAGCACTTAACAACAAATAAAAAAATCAAAATCAAATAGATAAACCGAATTGTATCCCCTCCCCCACCTCCCAGCCTAAGCGAACACCCAACAGGTCAAGACATATTTACCAAGAAATCATCTCACTAACGAGACGCCAACAACCTAAACATTAGAACCCAAAATTTAATGTAACCCCCCCTCTCCTTACCCCTACATATCTCCCTCCCCCTTCATATATCCCTATGTCCTTAGCCACACCAGAGATGAACTTCCCAGACTCCCCACAACCATCTAATGTTCTTGAACTCCAAAACTAAAGCATTACCGACCGACCAAGCACTCCGCCTCCCACTTTAGCGGGGAAAAAACCTGATGTCTTTGCTGTTATGACCACCGCCAAGCCAGAAGTGACGTAGGTTTAAATTAAGGCTAGCCAATTGAAAACGGGATGACTTGCGAAAAAAGCGACCCCCCCCCTGTAGAAAAGTGCCCAGTTGAAGGTGAAGATATTAATGTTTTTAGCCAATTCATAGATATTTGTCATCTGAAAGGTCGAACTTTAAAACGATACTGATCTTGTAAAAATCCGTCGATTCTATTGAAAGTTTTAGACAGACATGCAAACATACATACATAAATTTATACATTGGTAACTAAAAATTTTCGACCCAAACCGATTAAAAAGCTTGTCCTATCTCTGACTACCCTTTATGTCAAATTTCCAATGTTTAGACCAGAAATTGTCTGAGTAATTTGGTAGAGACCGCAGAGGTCAATTTTTTTAAAACTTTGACCCCTATTATGACTCCTTAACATTTATTGTTTTGGGCTCAAATCAAGTTATTAAGTAAGATCCATGTCCAAGGAACCTATATCTAAAATTTCAAGTGTTTAGACCCAAAATTGTCGGAGGAGTTTGATAGATTTCTCAAAGGTCAAATCGTTAAACTTTGACCCCTTAACAGCCAAATTTCTTGCCGAAAACGGATTACAAAGATTTTCCCAAATCTCAGTACCATGTATATCAAATTTCGAGTCTGTAGACTGAAAATTGACAGAGTTATTGCATAGGAAAATGTACACAGACAGACAGACACACACACAGACACTTTCACTTTTATATATATATATATATATATATATATATATATATATATAAATTATTTATTTACATGAAAGAGATGAATGAACAAGCTTTTAGCCATATGTCCTTTTTGTGCACTTTTAAAATCTCTCTGATGAAAATATTAATATTAGAAGCTATGTAAGTTGAACTTTGAAAATCCAACAAGATAACTTTATATATTTGAAGATCTTTAATACAAAACTGGTATCTATTTCTGAAAACTTTTATAAACATGTTAAACTATTGTAAAATTTAGATTAAAAAAAAAATTATACTTAAAAAAATGTTACGTCATAATTTTCTTTTCTTTCCGGGTTTTGTCTTGAGGTTATTTCAAATATAACTATCAATCCAAAGAGGTTTCTCTTAGCTATCTTTTACCCCCCCCCTCAACTCTATGTTATTACTCTTTAATATTTCTTAATGTGTCTCTGGGGGGTTTAGAGAAAGAGTGTGTCTCCTTTATTTTTAATAATATCTATTATTATACTTGATTGATTGTTGGCGTCCTTCCGTCTAGATAGATGATGGAGAATCGTGCCTTAACGTTGTCATGAGTGGTGGCAACTGTTGCTGTGACTGAGCAGACCGATGTTGCCCTTCCTGGAGGGATACCCTCTGTCATGCTCTGCCAATGCTGCTGCTGATGCTGTCCTTTTTCGCCTGCCCTCTCTTCTCTTCCCACTGTTTATCTCTTCTCTCCTCGTTCAGTCGGACACATTTCTGGATTTTGACCCTCCAGGAGTCATGGTCCGCTACATAGGATTCAAGGTCTACTGCCAGCTAAGATGTCTTTGAGGATTCGGCCATAAAGACATCCTGTATGGCGAGCTCTTAGCTGGCAGTAGACCAACCGGTAGACTATTCCTCAGATTTAAGTTACTCAACGTTTCTCTCTCTAAAGCTTGTGTTCTGGGATTGAGTCATGTTTTTAAAACAAATGTTTTAATTTTCTAATTAGTAAATAATTTATAATTAACTCAACAAGTCACCCATCTTTCTCTTATGTATTACTAGCCTGGGTGCCTGGCCTTATCCGGGTATTTGGAGGTGTGTATTGAGGTGATAAAAAAAAAAAAAGTGGTAGTAGGTAGGCAGGCTCAAATCCGTACCGCAAAGAAAAAGAACGGGGGGAAAAAAAAGTGATGTGTTTGCTTTTGCATTCATTGCCAAACCGGAAGTGACGTAGGTTTAAATTAAGGCTAAATAACCGAAAAGACGGGATGACTTTCGAAAATATTGGTGAAAAAAGTAACCCATCCCTACAGAGAAGTGTCCAGTTGAGAGTGAAGGAAATTAAGTTTTTGGCCAACTTTCCAATATTTGTCGTCCAAAAGTTTGAGGTTTAAAACAATACCAGTTTCGTCACGTTCCGATGCGTCTGTCATAAGTTTTTTGGCAGAAATACAAACAAATAAACAAACAAACAAACAAACCAACAGACGTTTACCCTTTATATTATAGACTAGGCAGCAAATGTTGATCAAAAAAATAAAAAAATAAGTGGTAGTAGGCAGGCAGGCTCGAACGTGAAAAAAAATATGACGTTGTTGCCGTTGTGTCCATTGCCAAACTGGAAGTGACGAATGTTTAAATTAAGACTAGTAAATTCTTTTTTTTTAATAAAGAAATCACCACTTATCAAGATCTGGAGGCCACTCGAGGATAAGGATTAAATAGTGTACAAAATCAAAGTAACTGTTAGAACTGCAAATTAGTTAAACTGGATTACTTCAGGTGAACGGCTCATCAAGAACTTGTTTACATTGGACTTGAAAACGACCATATTGGAGTCAGCTGGAAAGCAGGTAAACTGAAGAGTTCCACGGGTGCACAGTTCTAAGAAAGAAGCTTTGTTCATGGAACCTACGTTTAGGTTTAGGCACAGCCAAACGAGTGTTTCTCAAGAATGTTTGGCGAAGGGGGACCATAGATTGGAGCTCAGACGAGCACTTGCCATGAAAATAATGATAAAACAGAGACAGGCTCACAAAGTCTCTTCTGTGAGAAAGAGGTTGCGGGAAAGAGAAAAGGGCATCCTCTACTAGGCTATGAAGTCTATTTTGAACTCTGTCAAGACAGGATAAGGTCTTCCTAGCAGCTCCTGTCCAGATGTGACAACAATACTCCATCCTTGGACGTACCCGGCTTTTATACAGGTAAAGAATTGCATCAGCAGGTAAATTAGAAGGATCCCATCATTTGTCCAGCGACCTTTGATGTATGTATTCCATTTTAGATTAAGAGTAAAGGTCAAGCCCAGAAGCTTGACAAAACAAGATGAGAGCCATTCATTTCAATTGATGCCAGATGGGGATCAGAACGTTGATGATGCAAAGATAGAAGCTTGATTTTAGATGCATTGAAAGTAACCAGACACTTTTTTTTGTACCACATACCACATTTTATACCACAGAATGGTTAATTGTAGGTATAGACCATTACATACCCTTGAAAAAGTTCCAGCGAAAACTTTACAGCCAGCCATGGTAGTCTCCAGAATGTGCTGCCATTGCGCACAGAAATCACTTTTTCCATTGCTTCCAATGTAATAGATGTATTGAGAATAAAGCCGCTTTCAGGATGGCCAGCAAACATTGTAAGAAAGTAATAAAAAACAAAAGAGAGTTGTATGCTCAGTCCGTCAAGTCCAAAGTAGCTGAGCAGCAGCTTGGTTCCCACCAGTTTTGGCAAATAGCAAACAGAATCTTGAACAGAAGTGTGTGCTCTATCCCAACTATCATCAATGGAGCTGAGGTAATCTCGGCAGCATCAGACAAAGCCAAACTCTTTGCCAAAAACTTTGCAGCTAATTCCACTCTATGTGACCAAGGCCGCCAACCCCCAATATTTCCTTCTGTATCAGAAAACATGCTATGTGAAATACAAATATCTGTACGTGATGTTGCCAAGCTAATCAAAAAGCTTGATTCCATTAAAGCAACTGGTATTCCAATTATAGTAGTCAAAAAGCTTCAACCAGAACTAGCACCCATACTTACAAAACTATATAAACATTGTCTTAAGGAGAATTGCATCCCATCACCCTGGAAAATCTCATCAGTATGCCCTGTATTAAAGACTTCAGGTAATCACTCATCCCCTCTCAGTACAGGCCAATAAGTCTCCTGTGTGTCATGAGTCAGTTGCTGGAATCTGTGTTAAATAGAGAAGTAATCAACCATCTCAGCAACAACAACCTTCTTAGTGACACACAATATGGTTTCCGTTCTGCTAGATCTACAGCAGACGTGCTTACCGTTATATCACATAGGATTAGCGAATCACTCAACGAAGGCAACCTTTCTAGAGCAATTTCTCTTGACATATCAAAGGCCTTTGATAGGGTATGGCATAAAGGTTTACTTCAGAAGATCTCCAGCTATGGTATAGCTGGAAATGTCTTCTCAATTATTAAATCCTTTCTCTCTGATAGGTTCATAAGAGTAGTAGTTGATGGACAAAAATCACAGTATTAATGCTGGAGTCCACCAGGGTTCCATCCTGGGCCCAACTCTCTTCCTGATCTACATTAATGATCTTCCAAATCACATCCTTACATCATTCGTAGACATTTATGCTGATGACACTACCATCTTTGCTAGCACATCTAAGACTGTAAATGACTAAGTTCTCTCTGATTCTCTCTCCTCTGATCTCAAGCACGTAGTACAATGAGGAAAGGAGTGGTTGGTTTCTTTCAATGCATCTAAAACCAAGCTTTTATCTTTGCATCATCAATGCTCTGATCCCGATCTGGAATCAATTGAAATGAATAGCTCTCGTTTTAGGGAGGCCTCATGTTTTGACAAGCTACTGGGCTTGACCTTTACTCCTGATCTGAAATGGAACACGTACCTCAAATCTGTTGCTAAGGCCGCTGGAAAAATGGTTGGATCCTTCTATCGATCCAGTAGATATCTCACTACTGATGCAATTCTTTATCTATATAAGAGCCAGATACGTCTAAGGATGGAGTACTGTTGCCATATCTGAGCAGGAGCTGCTAGAAAGGACGTGTCCTGCCTTGATAGAGTCCAAAATAGACTTCGTAGACTCGTAGGAGATGTCCTTTTCTCTTCCTTGTAACCTCTATCTCACAGAAAAGATGTTGCGAGTTTGTCTCTGCTTTATTGTTATTTTCATAGCAGGTGCTCGACTGAGCTTCAATCTATGGTCTCCCCTTGCCAAACTTTCACAAGAAACACTCGTCTAGCAGAAAAGACTATCACTAATTCCCCCCACTCTTTATCTGTGCCTAAACCTAAACGTAGATTCCATGAACAAAGCTTCTTTCTTAGAACTGCATGCCTGTGGAACTGTCTTCTGTTTTCCTGCTTTCCAGCTTACTGCAATATGGTTGTCTTCAAGTTCAACATAAACAAGTTCTTGATGAGCCGTTCCACTTAAGTTAACAAATTTACCGAATTCCCATTACTAAGGATTACTATATTACTATGTCGTCCAATTGACTACTGTACACTCTTTAACGCTTATCCTCGAGTGGCCTCTGGGCTTTGATAAGTGGTGATGCCTATGTAAAAAAAAAAAAGAAAAGAAAAAGCCAACATGAGTTTGAAAGATATGCTCTCGGGTAAACGAAAGTAATTTAGTCTTAGTTGAATTAAATACTATCATCCACTTACCGCCCCGTTCCTCTACCAACTGAAGGTTGTTTTCTATGGTTTCCGTTACGGCCATGCATATATTTCTTTCGCTCCTCTTACTCTGTGTTGATTCAACCACTATCTAATATTTCTTAATGTGACTTTGAAGATTTAGAGAAAGAATGAAACCATTTTCCTTTTTTTCTAGAGGGAGGGTACATGCAAGTGCTCGACTGAGCTTCAATTTATGGTTCCCCCTCACCAAACTTTTACAAGAAACACTTGTCTAGCTGAAAACACTATCAATAATTTCCCCCACTCTTTAACTGTGCCTAAACCTAAATGTAGATTCCATGAACAAAGCTTCTTTCTTAGAACTACACGCCTGTGGAATTGTCTTCCGTTTTCCTGCTTTCCAGCTGACTACAAGATGGTTGTTTTCAAGTCTAATTTAAGTTAACAAATTTACCGAATTTCCATTACTAACGATTACTATATTGTCCAACTGACTACTGTACACTCTTTAACCCTTATCCTCGAGTGGTCTCTGGGCCTTGATAAGTGGTTATGCCTATGTAAAAAACATGTATACAAATAAGGGAACAAAAAAATCCCTCTTTACTTTTATGTGATAAAGAATTATGACTCTTAATAATAATTTTCTCTTTTTACAAGGGAATCACCACTTATCAAGGCCTAAAGGCCACTCGAGGATGAGAGTTAATGAGTGTATGGTGGTCACTGAAACAATAGCGTAGCGATTATTAGTGGTGAAAGTTGGGTAGAATTTGATTCTAAGAGGGCGACTCAACAAGAACTTCTTTACATTGGACTTGAAGACGCGCATGTAAACGCCACAAACACGTATGTGTAAATAAAAGAGTAAAAAATAAACCGCTTTACTTCTACGTAATAAATAATAATAATAACACCTCATGATAATAATAATTTGTTATAAAATATTTCTTATTATTATCGAAATTCCAGTGGAAACCAATTATTGCTGACAAGGAGAAATCAATGGTAAACGGCTGATGCTATAACTCCAATTCATCCGCAAAGGTTATCGAAAGGTTTGGAGAGTACTGGAAATCTGGGGAGACTCAGACTGCAGGAAACACCACAGGTTGTTCTCAAAGAGAAATCTTTAATGATGCCACATGAGACTACTTCTAGTGAGTAAATAAAATTTAGAAGTAAACGACATATTTTTAGTCATACAAAAACAATATCTTAACAAATATGTCACAGTTTATGAATTTAGTTAATGAAATTCAAATAAAATGAACAGTGGCTGTGACCCATCGGGTCACGGATACGTTGTCTAGTATACTATTATATACTTTGTGAATCTTCATATTATTTAGATTCATTGGACTACTGTTCTCATCTTGAATATGATTTTTACAGCGTTTTGGTCGAAGTAACCTCTGACCTTTTTTAGTTGTATCTTGTTAAACTCAGGAATGTTTCTGTTGAACTTAGGAATTTGAACAGAATTTTGAATGGAAGCGTTTATTTACTTCACGGGAACAGCATGCTCTTGTTCCGTCAGTCATGACTGGATAGAGGTCCTAAGTTGATGCAAAAATAATGTGGTTTTTTCATGTTCAAACGATATACATTGTTATGGAGTACGTAGCTGCGGCTACAACAAAGTACGTAGCTGCGACTACAACCTCTTGCGAAACTGTGCGTATGAAAACACGACTTGCTTCGCGAGCCACCATTGATTCAGACAATAAAGCTACGGCATATTCTTAACTCAATATCGGCTTTGTGTTCTCTCTGCTTCTTGCTACTTAACATGGTGTCAGCGGGATTTCTCTCTTCTGAATAACCCATATACACTCAGTGAACACTTCCAACACATGATCGGCAAAACCCACGCAGTATAATACTCTAAACTCTAGTCTTAGATACACTCTCGTCTCTGTACAAAAGAGACATCTATCGGACCACGTGGATTTAAACAAGCTTGGAATTTTGACAAAACCTATTCATCAATAAACATGGTGTATGCAATTCCACCACCAGCAAAAATGGAAATGGATGGCGATTTGCGAGAAAACTGGGCGCTTTTCAAACTAACATGGGAGAACTACGCAGCCGTGGGAAAAAAGCAGCAAACGTACAGGTAGGCACACATCTTTCACTAATCGGCAAGGAATGTCTGCAAATATACAAAAACCTGCCAATGTCGGCAGAGGAATGAGCAGACCCAAAAATATTTTGGAAAGACTGACAAATTACTTTGAACCCAAACAATACATCATATACTAACGGTATACATTTAATTCCTGTACACAGGAACAGGGTGAAAAATTTGATGCATATTTGATCAAACTAAGACACTTAATCAAAACATGCGACTACGGTGCCCTTGAGGATGAGCTACTGCATGACCAAATAGTAATAGGCACCAGTAATAATAATGTTTGGGCCAGGCTCCTCAGTGAATCTGGACTCACCCTAGACAGGGCGATAGATATTTGCAGGAGCATCAAACAGGTTGAACAACAGCTCGGCAAACTGAACAACCCAACAGAAACTATCCACTACACCAAGGGAGATAAGAGAAAGCCATGAGAATTCATAAAGGACTGCAAATTCTGTGGACAGAGCCACAACAAAGGAAAGTGTCAGGCTTATGGACTCACATGTGCTATCTGCTTAAGCGCAACCAGAGTATGCCAATCACAGGCACAACCCACCCCATCACAACGGCAAAATAAATCCTCAATACGGCAAACAACAAAAGTGTGCTACATGGAAACAGAAGCAGTCAGCAGTGACGAAAGCATTTATGCCATGAGAAGTCTCACAGATCGCAAACACTATCAGGTACACGTTTGCATATCCACCCCGGGAGACAGCACAAAAATCTTATGCAAATTCCAAATCGACACTGGGGCCAGCTGCAGTACCTTGGCCTTTGCTGACTCCAAATGCATTACTAAGGCACCGCTACAACCGTCTCTCACAAAATTGAAGCTGTATGACAACTCTATACTTCAACCATTCGGCTCAATAACATTCCACTGTGAAGTGAAGGGAATAAAAAAAAGGGCCAACTTCCAAGTCGTGGATAGCAACTCACCATCATTACTTTCTGGACGGGCTAGCTCTGCACTGAAGCTCATAGCTTTTAACACAGAATGTGTGCGACAGCTGAGCGAAGTAAAGGAGGCAAAACCAATTATAAAAGAATAAATCCTCAGCAACTACAGCAACATTTTCTCTGGACTGGGAAGGCTATCAGGTGAATATAAAATTGAAATTGACCCAAACATCAAGCCTATGCAAAATAGTCCTCGCCGAGTCCCTCTGCCACTTAAAGCGGAGTTAAAAAGAAAACTTGACGAAATGGTCAATGAAGGAATAATAGCCTGGGTCACTGAGTCAACTTCATGGATCAACAACCTAGTTGTCATACAAAAACATTATAAAATGCGAATATGCATCGACCCATATCACCTGAATAAGGCGATCAACCCAACCCCAACACTCGAGGAAATCGCAACGAAAATGAAGAACGCCAGACTCTTCTCAGTTGTAGATGCCAAAGACGGCTTCCTTCAGGTCGTTCTAGACGAGCCATCCTCATATGCAGCTACAACAAAGTACGTAGCTACGACTACAACCTCCTGCGAAACTGTGCATATGAAAACACGACTAGCTTCGCGAGCCACCATTGATTCAGGCAATAAAGCTGCGGCATATTCTTAACTCAATATCGGCTTTGTGTTCTCTCTCCTCTTCTCGCTACTTAACATACATAAAAACGACATTATTTTTGTACCAACCTAATAATTCACAATTGTATTTTTCGGTCGGTCGTTTTTGGTTCACTGAGAAGTGAACCTTCAACCTCCACAAGGACCCATGGCCCAGTGATTAGTGTATGTTAAAAAATCAATTGTAAAAGTGATATTCTCCTGAAGGTTGAAGGTTCAATTCTCAGTGCGGGTGACTGAAAAATACAATTGTGAATTACTTAGGACTTCTATTTTGTCATGGCTGACAGAATGAGAGCATGCTACCCCCATGAAATAAATAAAGGATTCTGTTCGAAATTCCATCGAAATTCCCAAGTTCGAAAGAAACATTCCCGAGTTTGACAAAATACACCAGAAGAAGGTTGAAGGTGACATCAACCAAAACGTTGTAAAAAATGACACTCAAGATGAGAACAGTAGTCTGATGAATCCAATTAATACGAATAATCAGTTCTCATCTAAAAAATTCAGAAACGTTTGCGAGTCTTTTTTGTTACTCCTGATATTAGTAAAGGATGATATTAGTAAAGGATGATGTCGTCCTTTAAAAATAAAGAGATCCTTTATCATGTTTTATCTGGAAATGTCACGGGTCGTTTACTGGGCGACAAAGTTTAGTAATATATATTGTTTTTAATTGAAAAACTTAAAGAATATTGCTATGACTACATCCAAAGATGGATTACTGCTGCCGCATCTGGGCTGGAGCTGCTAAAAACAGCCTATCCTGCATTGACAGAGTACAAAATAGACTTTGTGGCTTAGTGGGGGATGCCCTTTTCTCTTCTCTGCAACTTCTCTCCCACAGAAGAAGAGACGTTGCAAGCCTGTCTTTGTTTTATCGTTACTTCCATGGCAAGTGCTCATCCGAGCTCCAATCTCTGGTCCCCCTTTGCCAATCTTTCATGATAAACACCCGTTGAGATGAAACCACTGTTAGTAATTTTCCCCACTCTTTATCTGTAGCTAAATCAAGACGTAGATTCCATGAACAAAGCTTCTTTCTTAGAAGTGCACGCCTGCGGAACTCTCTTCTGTCTGCCTGTTTCCCACATGACTACAACCTGGATGTCTTCAAGTCCAACATAAACAAATTCTTGATGAATCGCCCCCTTAAGTAAGACACTTTATCAAATCTCCAATACTGACTATTACTACTACGATACTATCCCATTGATTACTGTACACGCAATAACCCTTATCCCCGAGTGGCTTCTGGGCCTTGATAAGTGGTGATCTCCATGTAAAAAAAAAAACAAAAAAACAAAAAAACCCCAAAAGACTCACCGTTTTGAACTAGAAGCTTTACGATGGAACTGCAGCCATTTTCTGCGGCTTCATGTAAAGGAGTGAAGCCATTTTCGGCCACTATATTGGGATCAGCTCCAGCTTTGAGAAGCATGTCGGCACTTTCTACCCGGCTGAAACGGGCAGCTGTGTACAAAGGCGTATTACCACAATCATCGAAACCATCTAGTTTGGATTTTCGTCTTGTGTTCAAATAGCTTTCCAGACTGTTGACGCTGTTCTTGAGCACCATATCGTGCAGCTGGACCTTCATCGTGGCGCCAGATTTTTTGTCTGCTAATGATTCATTGAATGAGAAGGCACGTAGAAAGTTTTTTTTAGACGGTAACTTACTGAAAAAAACAAACAAAAAAAAAAGGTTAAAATAGATAAAGAAGAGGTGACCCCCCCCCAAAAAAAAAACGGGGGAAAAAAGCAAAAACAAAACGCATCGTCGCAAAAAATTAAAGGGTACAAGTGCACTTATTGATCAATGCTGAAATAATAACGAAATAGCCATTCTTAACATGAGGAGGGGAGGGTGTTTTCTACCTATTCTATACTTTAACCTTACAATTGAATAAAAAAAAAACATATAATAAAACTTTAATTAAACTTGGAAATACGATTTAAAAAATACCGCAGAATCAGTAAGTGCACTAGCACCAATTAAAGTAAGGGAGACAAGTCAACTTTTAAGTCATCTCCCTTAATTATTTGAATCATTATTTAAAACTAACAAGACCTGTGGAAATTCCACAGAATGAGAAATATATTTAATCAACAAAAATGCTTTGATAGAGCTGATATTTTTCTGAATAGCACAAAAAATAGTTTTTGGAGGACAAAAAAAAAAAATCAACAGCACACAGCAAATACGAGTTTATTAATATTTATATGAAAATAGTATCCATTGTATTTTAAGTACTAATAAATACTCAGAAAGTAATATTGTGCTACATAGTTCAATACAAATAATAAAATCACATTGTAAGAGACTATCTTTAATTTACTCATTCAGTCAAGCACGTCTTGGCAGACAATGTTCTTTTTTACCCTGTTTCTTTCGAATGTTCCCTTTCTTTTTTACATAATGTTTTGCTGACTTCTTTCTTCAGTAAAAAACCACGGCCGCCACAACACACCCGCCTCTCTACCCCCCCCCATGTAAACACAGAATTTCTGTGAAATGTCAAATGGCATTCTACTCGGTAAATGTTGGCGCGTTATTTATGGAGAAATGGTTAATTAAATTGCAGAAGCACCTGTTAAACTACACAAGTTCTATAATTGAATACACCCCTCCAAAAAAAAAAAGAACGAAAAACATAAAAAATGTTTTTGTAAACCGCTCGTGAAAACTTACTGACAGCAATATTTTTACTATTCAATGAGGTGAAAACTTTTTATTTTATGAAAAATATTTCTTGTCATTTAAAATGTCCACCATGTACTCATGTGCCTTGTGAAACAATAAGTGACTATGCGCGTGCATGCACAAACGTACATTTTAGTAAGAAACTGATTGTTTGTAGCGTAAACAAAAGCAGTGAAATAGCACAAAGTAGTCCCAGGGTCCAGGGGTTCATACCATGCAAATGGTAAATTTGCGATGGGTTCGATTATCAGATTTGTTGCCAGCAACCTCGAATACTTCTAAAAAAACAAATTAGTGGTTGGTGTTCTGTTGTAGCGTAAGGTAACATTTACCCATTTTTTAAAACTTTATTATTTCTAATATCCGCTAAAAAGATTCCTCCGAGATGTCACATCACTACGCGCGTGCGCACCTGGCTTCAATTGTAGGGCTGCAACTCCTGGTAGCTTTCCCAATGTTCCATCAAACACTTCTCGATAGGGTGTGTCTATGTTAACCGCTGTGACACAGTGGAAATTCTGCTGTTTTATCTCCACTAGGCTTATATGTGTGCTTGTAGGCAGGCCCAGAAGGGGTCGACAGCCATCTTCGTCTTTGAATACAACAAACTCCACTGAATATGTTTTGTGCATCTTAGGGTTTTTAACATTTTTGTGACATATTCCTAGTGGTTTCATAAAGGACTTATTCCACATCATAAGAACCCTATTGTATGGTTTTATTTTATCCGCAAACTTCGCAGGGAGTATGTTGATGGTTACCCTCTGTGTCAATCTGGAAGACAATTTCCTGATTATCGAGGAACATGCGACACTTGCTTGGCATCTCTTCTTTGCTTCTTCTTTGACTTCACTACATTCACCCAGTGGGTGTATCGGCTCTCGTCATCATCTGATGAAGAGTCAACATGGCACACATGTGGTCGTGGCGTACTGCATGTTTTTTCTTTGATGTGTTGCTCCATTGTTCGATAGCTTTTCCGAACTTGCCGAGGCAGTTCGACTTAAAATAGCCCTTCTCCATATATGCGTTACATTATTTACCAAAAGCGGCATATCTGCTGCACTTCGCTGCATGCAAGTAGCCACAAAAAGAGCATTTTTTCTTTGGAGCTGGCTCCCTAGCTCTACTGGTTTCGTAGGCTTTCATTATCCGGGCAGTAGCACTTTCTGTTCCCATGTTTTGATTTTGAATCGAGGCCTTTTCAGCTGCCCTGCAAATGTCTACACTTTTCTGTAGGGTAAGGTTTTGGAGATTTAGAAGGTCCTGCTTTGTGTTTTGACTCCGGATGCTTTCCACAAGTTTTTCCCTTTGCATCGACTCATAGCATTTGGAGCAGAAATTACGGCACTCTGATAGGAGTCTTAAGTTACAAGGGGCGTGCAATAAGTAATGTCCCTGACCCACTTCTAGTTGTCTGATCTAGCTAAAATTTTGCATGTGCAATGATTTATATCTCTACTAGTTGTGTGGCAAATTACAGCTCTGAACTAATTGTAGTTTCTGTTTTACAGGTGTTTGAACTGAGTCAGGTGTAAAATGGAGCCTGTTGAATGTCGAGCAGTGATCCGGTTTTTTGTATTTGAAAGGACGCACACCACAGTAGACTTTTGATGAAATGAAAGAAACTTATGGTGATAATACCCAATCATATGACCTTGTAAAACGCTTGCATCGTGAATTCAAACATGGCCAGAAGTCTGTGGAAACAGCTCCCACACCTGATCGTCCCCCGCCCCCCTTCTGCCATTGATGAGGCATCTGTCCGTCAAGTTGAGGCTGCCATTTTGGAAGATCGATGCATTACTATTCGCCAAATAGCCCAAGATGTCAAGATCAGTACAGGGTCTGTGGAAACTATCATTCATGACCATTTGCATATGCGTAAGGTGTCTGCTAGATGAATTCCCAGGTTGCTCACACCATTCCAGAAGCGAGAACACGTCGAGTGCTCGAGGATGAATTTGGAGATGTGCCAAGAAGATGAGTCAAAGTTTTTCAAAAGACTGATTGCACAGGATGAAATCTGGATCCATCACTATGATCCAGAGATCAAAGCCCAGTCAATGCAGTGGAAGCACTTGGACTCACCACCTCCAAAGAAGGCAAGGGTGCAGCCCTCCGCTGGCAAGGTCATGCTCACAGTCTTCTGGGACCAGGACGGAGTAGTGATGACAGATTTCCTGGCAAAGGGTACCACAATTACAGGAGCCTATTATGCTTCACTTCTGAGGAAATTAAGGGAAGCTATTAAAATCAAGAGGCCGGGCAAGGTCAGCAAAGGTACCCTCCTCCTGCAGGAAAACGCTCTGGTCCACAACTCGCATGTCACCAGATCAGAAGCATGGGCGTGTGGTTAGGAAATCCTCCCCATTCTCCCTACTTTCCTGACCTTGCACCCTCTGACTTTCACCTCTTCCCAGGCATGAAGTTGTTTTTGAAAGGAAAGCGTTTGCCAGATGATGCAGCCTTGATTTCTGAATTCACGTCGTGGTTAGAGGACCAACTTGGGGTGTTCTACAAAAACGGTCTCCAGAGCTGCATCAAACGATGGGAGAAATGTATAACTCTGGGTCATTCCTATGTAGAGAAAGACTAATAACTGTGCCAACTTTCGTTGCTCTACTGCTATGGGAAGTGGGTCAGGGCCATTACTTATTGCATGCCCCTCGTATTGTAGAAGACGTCAAAGGCTACACCCTCCTCCTGCTTCCTCTGATGAAACATTTGTAGGTTTCATTCGTTATTCCAACAACGTATTCACTTAAGGCCTGCACTATATCCTGAACAGTGCGGTCTGCATACGGGGAGGGGGGTCGAATTGTATACTCATACCTTTGTCGCCTAAGCAGTTTTCCAGTATGGCAACTGATATTTTGCCAGGTTTTCGGTCAAGTCAGATCAGCAGTGCATAGTTGGACTATCTTTTGAAAAAACACGTTCCATGAATCTGTCTTGTTCCCGCTGAATACCAGTCTTTCAGGGGCCCCCACGTGTAGGCCAGCTATATCAGCGGAAAGGTTAGTGAAAATAGTGGTGTCTGTTATGTCATCGATAGACATCTTAAGAGTGTGAGCAGAACAGGCAAACAACCACAAAGATAAATTAATTCTAGAAGTAAATAAACAGCAAAATAAACCAAACAATGCTAATAATACACGCCGTCCTGAGACGAAATGGATTATGCTGTTCCCACAGACGTAGAAATAGACAGAGAAAAACAAAGTAAAAAAAAAACAGCTTATTCAGTTTTATGACGACCTGTAGTTCTGTTTTTGTAGTTGACAAGACGTGTTTTCGTTTACCCAAGCTGCCACCATGTTACGGGTGTTGACATTGGTATTAAATGAACAAACGACACAGAGCTAGGTAGAAATCAAACATACTTTATTGCCGGCCATATCGGAAGACACACTCCCCTCTCAAAGGTGAGTTACCCCAACCATGGAAAGTCAGTAGGGGAAGTGTACCTCTACAAGGAGAGTTACACATTACATTGGCACGGGGCAGTGTAGTAGTGTTTATACACATGACAGAGGAGTCAAAATGTTTATGAATTTTAGGGATCGGCCAATCATCTTGCACGTACTTAGTGAATATAAACACAACGCCGACATTCTTGCAAAAACAAAATGCACTTAATATATACGCTGTAATGTATAAGTGCAAATATGAATATGTATATGATGTATATAAGTATATATTTGTGAATATATACATGGATATATATATATATATATATATATATATATATATATATATATATATATATATATATATATATATATATATACTTCAAAATAGTTTTTATTTAACAATCAGTTGTTATGGAAACGTGAGATTGTAAAGTTTACAAAATATTACTGGCAGTAATATCCTATAAGTTACCCCATCTAAACAAGAATTGCTCGATATGCAAGATAGAGCAAATAAATTAAATTGAGATTCAATGAATTTCAAAAAAACTCTCATTGAAATGAAATGAAGTGGTTGAGTTTCATATCAAAGAATTTTTATTATTCTAAGCAAGACATCGAAACCCTATAGGTTAAGGAGATTAATTTTCTAAAGTATTCTTTGTCTTGCTTAGAATAATAAAAATTCTTTGATATGAAACTCAACCACTTCATTTCATTTCAATGAGAGTTTTTTGAAATTCATTGAATCACAATTTAATATATATATATATATATATATATATATATATATATATATATATATATATATATGTCTTTATGTACCTATATATGTGTGTATGTAAATTATACAGCATAATCACGTTGACAGATCAAGTTAAGCAACATTGCGCCTGACTAGTACCAGATGGGTGACCATTTGAGGATTCTAGGCACTGTATGTGCTTTCCGCTTGTTGGCATTGTTTCCAGTCGCCCTGAACCTCGACTTTCAACTGCATTTAACAACGCTGACTCAAGAGAGGTGTGGTTGGAGATTGCACACCTCTTTCTACAAAAATTCCACACACAGGCGTCCTTACAATGGGTCTCCATAGTCTGTCAAGACTGAATGAAGGTAGCATATAAATTATATGTATTGAATAAATTACAATATATATTAATCCATCAAATTTTCAAACAAGATATAATATAATGAAAAATCCTTAACTCATTTATTTTCAAAGATAGACTCTTTTTATCTGAGAATAAACATTAAAACTGTATTGCTAATTTGCATGAATTTTAAATAAATTCAAAATAATTTTTTAATGAAATAAAATAAAAATTAAATAATTAATCAATTTATCATTTGATTAATCAATGAACTGGTACTCCAAGGGCTAAATGTATTAAATCCAAAAGTTCAGTCAAATTTGAACACAAAAGAAAAAAATCCATGAAGTAATACTCCTTTAGGATTAAACTCCTTAAAAAAGAAAAAATTGCAATCCGAAGTGTCAGTTGATCATATTAAAGTTTAAAAACAAACCAACAAACAAACCAACCAAGAAACAAAAAAAAAAAAACATTATTTGGATTCATCAGACTACTGTTCTCATCTTCAGTGTCATTTTCACAATGTTTTAGTTAATGTAACCTCCGACCTCCCTCAAGTGTATCTTGTCGAACTCAGGAATGTTTCTGTTGAACTCGGGAATTTGGGCGGAACATTCCCAAGTTTAACAAGATACATTTGAAGAAGGTCAGAGGTGAAAATAACACTCAAGATGAGAACAGTAGTCCATAATATGAATTACCAATCCTCGTCTAAAAACTTCAGAAAAGTAAACAAAAAAACAATTAAATTTGTCAATTAAGTTGTAATCCGTAGGGCCAGATTGAATTATCCGCAGTCCAAAGTATGAATGACTTAAATTGAAGTTCAAAAGACCAATGAATAATAAATTGCAGGTCCTCACCAAAAAAAAAAAAAAAAAAAACGCCGTGAAAATATAGAAAATCCAAGACGTTCATAGAGAATTAATTTATAAATGAATAAATAAATAAAATTTGTAGCTATTGAAATGTTTCTAGGTAAGCAAAAAAAAAAAAAAAAAACCCAAAAAAAACAGATTCATTAAAAAAGAAATTGCAAATTGAGTAAACAATTAGAATTGAAAACAAAATAAATAAACAATAAATAATAATAAACAACTAACTATATAAAAAAAATTAAACCAATACATCAACATCGATTCGAACCTGAACACCTCCCGACGATTCGATATGACACGACCCCGAACGAAATGACTCAATACGACATGTTATCAGAGCAACCTCAGCAGTTATAAACAGGGGTAAAAAAAAAAAATCGAAATTTTTTTTTTTAAAAACACCGTATTAGAAATTAATCAAGTGGCCCTACATGTCTGAGAAAACAGTGAATGTCACCTAATTGGGGACGGGGATGGGGGATTATCAACTAAAATTTGGGGGCAAAAAAGTTAGGGGCCTTATGACTAGCTAAGTTAAAAAACGAGAGAAAAATAACAAGAAATAACCTACTCTAGTCCTAACTGGGTCAAAAAAATTGGTTGCAGTATCCTCTACCCAAGTTACGTTCAAGTACCACTCGAAATTAGCTCCATTCAAATGACACAGTTGTCAAACTTTTCCCCACCTCTTATTGAAGTCTGCCCAGGAAAGTTTCCCTTTCTCCAGCTTGATACGCATTCTCAGGTGGTGTTTGAAAATGTGCACAAGCTAAGGAGCAGTGAAGGTCTCATCCCTGTAAACTGCCTTCTGTCGTCTCGACCATATCACGCCTCTAATAACCACTAGTAAACAAAGAAACACATAGTGTTCCTTTTTTGTCATGGTTGGCGCCCAATTGCAGGTGACTAAAAAAGCCTCCAGGAAAAAGAACTGTCTGTTCAACATACAAACTGTGTAGACTTCAAATAACCTACACAACAAGTGCACGATAGCGCAGTAAAAGAAGACGTGACTGATATCTTCCTCTCAGTCTTCACATCGAACACAACTCAATGTCTGCATAAATCTTTTTGCCGGTCCAGAGTGCATTTCTTATTATCAGCTAGGTGAGTGATGCTTTGTAATTGTCGAAACAGCTCATCCTGGAAGCCCAAGGCCAAATTAAGTGGATCTCCTCCTTTGTAAGACCAAGCTCCCCAATCCTATCGTCTTGAGCAGATCCTCTCACCATAGCCCGATATAGTGTTTTATAGGACAACAGTCGGGTATCAGAGAGGCTTTCTTTCACCCATAGCAAGAACTTCAAGGCGTGTCGACATTTGCAATAAAATGAGCACTCATCTCAGGGCAACCTGTGTGCCTCCTCCTCACCTGAGTGCACACTTTTCAAAGCCAGGAAGTGTCTTCCTTCCAGAAGTCACCGTTTCCTTCACATTCGGTCTAGGTAGGTAAGATGAAGTGTCTGTCATCGAATGTTGCTGCTTGGCATCCCCAAACTGCCTTTAGATGGATGTGGGTAACAGACCTCTTGTGCAACCAGAGGCTGCTTTCTTTGCCACAGGAACTCAAAAAGAGCCCGCACTAAATCTAAATGGTCTCCAGGAATGGAAGTACTGATAGTCAGTAAAGAATAAGTGGATAAATGTGTGATTTCGCCTTTCTCTTAAAAGTAAGATTTCTAAAAGATCACAGGCGTGTTTTTTTCTCCAACTGGAGATCTGGACCAAACCAGATGCCGAGTGTCTTGCACGGTCCATCTGTCCAATCAAAGGGCTCCTTAATAGGTACTTCCCTCTGGGCACCAATGCGCAAGCCAACTGATTTGTCACCTGTTCATACTGTCTTATTTCCATGTCGATGACTCTAATCTAGCGGTCACGTCAACGGCATAGGTGGAGTACTTCAAAGTGGTGCAAGCACCGAGCAAAGTAACACCCTAAACCTGTGAAGGAACAGTTCCAACACAAGCTCATAAAGCATCACTGAGAGCAGACAACCTTGACGAAAGGATCTGGATAAATATAAAGGCCTCGATCTCAAACCATTTACCTACACCATCGCACCGAGGTTTGCATACAAGAGGCGAATCCAAGAGCGAAACTGAGGACTAAATCTGTAAATATCCGGTCACATGACGCATTCAAAAAGCGCTTTACCAGCCAGGACCCCCCCCCCCTTGAGTGAATATCAAAATATGGTAAATAGAGTTAAAAGTCTCTAGACACACTGCTAATTACCTGGGTTAAAGTGTGTCACCTGTATACAAAATATATCCACGCCAAGGTGTTGAAGGTCACATGTAACTCAAAGTTTACAAGAGATGTTTCTCAACCCTCGGCCATTTAAGCTAGCTAATCTCAGCGCCATTATGTTAACTAAGAGTTAGGTACCCGGTTTTAAGACACCAATGGCTGAGACCATCTGGGGATACTGCTCTGATGTTTAAGGGGGACCCTACCAATGCAAAACTTTTTTTTAAATCAGTTAACTCTTTATTATGAAAGAAAGTGAGAGGAGGCGTTATTTTGAAAGACGTATTAGTCTCAGCCATCATATGCCACAATCCAGTTGCATCCTCCCTAGAACTAACAAGAGTTAAAATACTTTGGACGTTGGGGGAATTGTCCGGGTTGGTGACATCTTGTTTGTTTATAATTTTCATGGCGATGAGATTCCTATGATCATTCTTATGATGAGATTTCATTGTGGTTTCTGTATCTGGGGTTATGCTTGCCATTAAAGAATGCAGGGCGCTTTTTTCAAGCCTTCCTCTCCAATGAAGGGCTTCTCCGACGTTTTTGAGAAGGGTGATGGAGGGAGACATAGATGAACGAGGCGGTGGCATATCCGTTTTCATTGGAGAGGAGGGTGGCGTATTCTGAGGAGTATTATTGGGAGTGAAGATGGGGTTTCGACTTTAGCGCTACATTTGCTTTCGTTTTGGGGTATAGAAGGAGGAGTAGTCTTTACATGGGGAGGATCTAGGGGAAGCGGTTACATTGGATTCAGGGGGATTAACTTGTATTCCCTTTTTGATAAAGAAGAAGTCACTGGGGGAGGGACAGTCTTTAATGGAGGAGGGGCGTCTATCTTTATATGAGGAGGAGGGTCTAGTTGAGGTTGAGGGTACAGGCTCTTTTTCTTTATTTTCCTTAATTTTATGACCTTTGTTCAACTTGTTTTTAAGTTTTACTAGCTCTTTATATTTTTGTCCATCCGGGTCCTTACTTGATCTTATTTCGATTTTTTCTTCTTCTGACAGCATTTTTGTGTAAAATTTTGGGGAGGCTGCTTTTTTTTACTGCTTATAACTTCCCATTCTTTTTTTTTTTGTGGGGATTCGCAAGTTGTATTACATAATTGTTTGTATTCGTCAGGAGTCACAATGTTTTTTTTTGTTTTTGAGTTTTTGATGGGGAGCTATTCGGGGATCACTTCACTGTTTGGGATCGAATATCCAACTTTAGGGGTCAAATGTTCTAGGAAACGATTTTTGGAGTTTGGTGCAACGGGATTTCTTTTTTGGATACGTAAATGTTAGGTGACCCACCAACCCACAAATCCAACAAGCTGGATGTCTCCCCGCGGCCACAATTGGGAGTTTTTCTCACCATGTTTCAATGTAATAAGGAATCTTGTTGAAGACCTCTTTGTTGAGTAATATCTCAAAACTCCAAAAGTCATTATAATTATCGCCGAAAATGGCCGTAATTTCTCCATTAAAAAGAAGGCCACGATGTACTCTCTGGAAACCACACCCAACACTTCAAAGACAGATACCTTCGTCTTTCTTAGCCCCATGTATTCCATATGAGGAACGAAATCTTTGGTGATTATTACTTTTCTTCATAGTTCTCCGCTTTTGAAAATAGCATTTCACATATTATAGCCTCGGTATTTCATAATCCACTCTGCTCTGAATGAGATTGTAGCTATTAGTTTAGATAATTGTTCTTTGGTAGATCTTATAAGCTTTTTTAGTTTTTCTGTCGACAACGAATGAGCTTCCTGTAGAAATTGTCCGACGTTAATTTTAACGGATGAGGGGTTTAACCCATACAGAATTTTTCAGCAATGCTTGTTGTTTCCATTTTGTCCTCTTCCAAAAGTTGACGACTGGAGGCCGCCATAAGCGGGGTAAAAATAAACTGACGCAATTAACGTCGGACAATTTCTACAGGAAGCTCGTAAATATACGGAATTTGTGCCAGAAACAGAAATAATAATTGAAATACCAAGATTACAGGATTTCGTTAAACGGACTATTCTTTTTTCGTTGTCGACAATAATCCGATAAGAAAGTAGAAACAAAAACGAACCGTGAATTAATAAAAGTTATTTTTTAAAGGAATATGTAAATTAGTACAAATCTAAATGAGTGTAAAAGGTGATAACGTACGTACGAATACAGACGTGTGAAATGTGATAGCCTATGTACAAACATTTCAAATTTGAAAGGTAATAATGTATGTATGATCAAATGTGTGTGTGTGTGTGTGTGAAAGGTGATAACGTACGTACAAACATAAGTGTTAAAAGGGACAACGCACGTAGGTGAAGGTTCCTCCTTTTAAGATGAGAAACACCTTGTTTTGTGAGGAGTGAAGAAACAAAACAAAAACAGAAACTTACTTTGAGATACTACCTGCTCTATCGAGCATGTTAAGCACTTTGAATCATGGCTCTATCTAAAATATTGAGAACTTCAGTTGGTAAGGATACTTCCAGAGCACTACTAAATCGATTTTCTAATCCTCCCTCTAGAAAAGAAATCATTTAAGTGATCAGTGAAAAAAAAAAAAAAAACAGCCTTGCAGAGCGCCACTAAGTATAATTAAGGATGCTTCCAGAGTACTACTAAACTTTCTTTGGAGTTAAAAACATAAAAATGAATTCACATAAAATATTTTTCGACTTTGAGAAAGTGACATCGTCACAAGCAAATTAAGAGTTTCAGCATGTCCATAATATTTATATATATATATATATATATATATATATATATATATATATATAAATATATTATATATATATATATATATATATATATATATATATATATATATATATATATATATACGAGCAAACAGTTAATAAAACATGTTAAAAAGCACTTTGAAAAAGAGTTAAAAAGATATTTAATCTGAAAAGGAAACACTTGATAAGTGGATAGTCCTTAATCCGCAAAGTTTCACAGAAATACTTTCCTTCTCATCAGAGGGTAGGAATTAGCAAAATGCGGGATCGGATTTTGCATACAAAAGTATTTGATGAAACAACAAGTAAGTCAAAGATCTTACTTGATAACAAAAAAGTGAAGCAGAAGGAATATGGTGAAGAAAAAAGTGATTACACGTGAATGGATAGTCTGGTGAAAGATACATAATACAATGACGGCAAAATCCAAAAATATAACTTCAAGAAAGTTAATTGAATTTCCATTTGCACATTTATATATATATATATATATATATATATATATATATATATATATATATATATATATATATATATATATATAAAATAAGAATTGCAGTTAAGTTTACCAAAAATGATCCAAGATGGCAAAACTAAAGTAAATTATAAATATTAAAGAATAAATATTTATAAAGTAATCTCAACCAGATGTAAAAGCTCGATAAAACCAAATAGGAGATAGAGCTTATAATAAGAACAAGTAGTTAATAAAATATGTTAAAAACACTTTGAAAAAGAGTTAAAAACATATTTAATTTTAAAAAGGAAACACTAAATAAATGGATAGTCCTTAATCCGTGGAGTTTCGAAGAAATACTTTCCTTCTATTCAGAGGGTAGGATTTAGCAAAATGCGGGATCGGATTTTGCTTGCAAAAGTATTAAATGAAACTACAAGTAAGTAATAGATCTTACTTGATAACAAAAAGTGAAGCAGAGGGAATAGGGTGAATAAAAAAGTGATTTCACGTGAATGGATAGTCTGGTGAAGGGTAAAATTTCCAATGACGGTATTAAAATTGAATATGTTTTTAACTCTTTTTCAAACTGTTTTTTAACATGTTTTATTAACTACTTGTTCTTTTATATATATATATATATATATATATATATATATATATATATATATATATATATATATATATATATATATATATATATATATATATATATATATATATAAATTAAGATGTTTAAATTCAACGTTATTTCACGCGATTAATGTTAGCCGAATGGATTAGGTCTCTGCTAATCGAGCCAGAGATGTCTCGTGTTGCGGGGTTCAAATCGTTCAACTGGTATTAATCGTGACACCCTGCACTGAATATTCCAGAAAGGATGAAACACTAGTTTCTGTAGGTATTTAATTATTATAGCAATATATATATATATATATATATATATATATATATATATATATAAAATATATATGGCTATTAAGCTACACTGAATATTCGGCGTTTCATCCACTCTAGGATTCCTCCGGCTTATGCACGAATTCTGTGGTTGTTTATCGTTTTATAAATTACTAACTAGCTCTACCTACTTATTGAGCACTTTTGAAGTAAATACTTAAAGTTTACGCATAAATCTATACTTTCGTATATTAATTTTATGTGAGTAAATGAAGTAGTTATATATATATATATATATATATATATATATATATATATATATATATATATATATATAATGGTTGGTTAGTTTGGTTTCCTGGATGTAGATCCACTGAAACCCCTGTGATTATTAAAGAGTGCTCAATGGAGGACAGAGCAAGTATATAGTATATTTATTGTACAAACATCATTCGTTACATATGTGCATACATGTTTCAGTGGAATCTCAATTGAGAGAGACTCACCTCATCAAACAAAAAAAAAAGTTCAAACGTTCCCAATACACTCGTATGGCTTTTCTAAGTGTAATTATATAAACACCAGAAAAATCAATGCTAATTAATCTACGTTTCGACAATGTTGATTGTCGATTGTCTCCTCGTGTATATCTCAAATTGATTATATCGAACGCAAATATACAAAAAAACGTAGAATAAAACAAGAAATAAAAATAAAATTTAAAAATCAAAGCGAAGTTATTATCTACAAACGACTTTCCTCCTTAAATCAAATAGTCCTTTAATAAAAAGAAAATGAAGAGATTTATCTTAAAATACGTCGTAGAAAAGTATCCTGGCCTATTTCTTTTTTTCGTTTCTCTTTTATTATGTAAAATCGCTTGTGCGTGTTTTGTTTGATTAATATCGTCGAAACGTAGATTACGCGAACTATATATATATATATATATATATATATATATATATATATATATATATATATATATATATATATATACTAGCAGGGGTGCCCGGCGTTGCTCGGGTGTTTGGAGGTGTATGCTGTGCAAAAAAAGCAAAAAAACAAAAAAAATGGTTAATTTTTTAAAACTTTGACCCCTATTATGACCCCTTAAAATTTATAGTTTCGGGCTCAAATAACTTTATTAAGTTAGATCCAGGTTCAAGGAACCTATATCTAAAATTTCAAGTGTCTAGACCCAAAATTGTCGGAGGAGTTTGGTAGAGTTCTTAAAGGTCAAATCGTTGAAATTTGACCCCTTAACAGCCAAATTTCTGGCTGACACCCGTCATATCGATTTTCCCCAATCTCAATACCCGGTATTTCAAATTTCGAGTCTATAGACTAAAAATTGACAGAGTTATTGCGTAGGGAAATGTACACAGACAGACAGACACATAGACACACAGACAGACAGACAGACAGACACGTTCACTTTTATATATATATATATATATATATATATATATATATATATATATATATATATGAGCGAAATGTTCATGATTTTTAGTTGTTTGAACACTATTGACTATCTTAATATTGTGCCCGTAAATACCCGTATTTGGCATTTACAGTTGTTAAATTTTCCTCAATTCTCGTGGCGGCTAATGGTAGTCTGGAGATAATGTCCTAGCAAATAGAGTGAAAGGTAACTTTGTATCTGGGTTCGAATCTTCCGACTAGTAGCAATCCTATACTGATGATTGCAAAAGCATGAAACACTAGTTTCTATAGGTATTAAAATAGCTTTATGTATGTATGTATATATATATATGTATATATATATATATATATATATATATATATATATATATATATATATATATATATATATATATATATATATATAAAATCGCGTTTGTTTGTTTGCTCACAATTTGATTGATATATACAAAAGTTTTCTTACTTTAATCTTTCAGTTATTTCTATATATAGAATAATTCTTGCAAAAATATACAATAAAGAGATCATCTCATTTTGCATATGACATTAAGAAAAATCGATTTTATTAAATAGCGGTATCTTAGTTAATGTTTCTAGCGAGAGAATTGTTGTAAGTGTTTTATTTAAAATTGTATTTAATAAATTTTAAACAATAATTATATTGATAACATATTTAATTTAATTTAATTTATTTTGAATTATTATTCCAACATCGATTTAAAAAAAAAAACTTTTTTTTTTTTTAGAGTTATTTGCCCCTAGAAACTTCGGAACATGAATAGTTTGTTCGTTTAAACAAACTATTCACCAAATAAATAATTTGGTAATCTCAATAATTTTATAGCTTGAAAAAAATAATTCCGTGTAGATAGAAAAATGTTTGGCTTTTATATTCAAGCAAAACAAAACAAAACAAAAAACACTTACGAAAAAACTGAAAAGATTTTATTTGTTTGCTTTTATTATTCTTTACGATGTGAATCAGCGTCGTCTAACAAAAATTACATAAATAGAGATCTACTGCTCCCGCTAAATTCCACAATTTACACTTTTTCCTTTTTTTTTACGTTAATCTCATCGATTACAAACTTTACTAATTTAAAAAAAAAAAAAGTAAATTTTTACGAAGTGACCCAGCGTCGTTTAACCCCTAAACAAAATGAAGATCTACTTTTTGGGAGCCTAATACGTTTAAACAGCCTTTATAAATAATATGTAAGAAGAAATTTTGAAAAAAAAAAATTTAGAGTGTGGATCACTTTTCTATATAAATTTAACATAAAATGAGCACCCACTTTTTGACAAGCAATGAGACATGTCATCTCTAGCATTTTTTCAAGTTTGGCGATCGAGGGGGAGGGCAAAACGTGACAAATACAATTTTTTTGTGGGGTAAGGAGGAATTACATTTGAAACATAAAATAACGCTAAATTTAATTAATTTTTATGAGACTATTCTGTACTTTCACCTAACACTTTCATAAACAAAACGAAACCCAACATTTGACAAATTCAATTTTGGGAGGTCGGGGCAGGATTACATTAGAAACATAAAATGACGAAAAAATAAATTTAATTGATTTTGGAATTTAGTTTAGGTAGATCTTCATTTTTTTAGGGGTTCTGCCTTCAGTTTTGCGATCTCACTGGCATTCGGTGCTATTTTTATTGAAACGAAAATTGTAATGGTTTATTTTTAATTATTGGGAGGGGGAGTTTTCTTTCCTGTGCGCAATATCCGGAGAATAGTTTCTTCTCTTTGTATCCCTTCTGCCGAAATATCTGGTGGAGAGAGCATCACGTACTTCTTATTTTTTGGGTGATTACATTTACATGTTTTGATCCGTTCTTTTGTTTTTGAAATTGTTGTGGGGGTATCCACGTTGCCCATGATGAAAACGATTAGTATAGCAGGTGTGTTCCAAACGGAATTTCATGTCAACCCAGGCAACGCCAGGGTACCCATGCTAGTATATATATATATATATATATATATATATATATATATATATATATATACATATATATATATACATATATATATATACATATACATATATATATATATATATATACATATATATATATACATATATATATATACATATACATATATATATATATATATATATATATATATATATATATATATATATATATATATATATATACATTTTATTTTTTATTACCGTATCTTTCTGTTAAGTTACATTATTGTTTCGGCTACTCGGCCGTTTTTTTGCCGTCTGTAGCGTCCTCAGACTTTTACAGAAATGTTCGCTATTTTGGGATGAAAGAGTGAAAGAGTGAATGAGGTCAGGGGGGTTGCGAGGAGGGCGGAAGAAAGAGAGAGAGGAAGGGAACAAGGGGGAAGGTGGGGCGCTTGGCATGTCGATAATGTTTTAGTTTTGTGGTTTAAGGAACTTGTGGGGGAGGGTCTGGGGAGTTCATTTCTGGTGTGGCTGAGGGCATAGGGATACATGAGGGGAAGGGGAATTTGTGGGGGTGGGAACAGTGGGGTTACTTTAAAATTCAAGTCTTAATATTAAAGTTTTAGCGTCTCGTTGGTGAGATGATTTCTTGGTAAGTATGTCTTGACCTGTTGGGTGTTCGCTTATGTTTGGAGGCGGGGGGGATATGATTTGTTTTATTTATTTTTAGTTTTATTTTGTTGTTAATTGTTTGGAGAGGGTTAGCTAGCGGTCGTCGCCACGGGTACACACATGCGCACGTATACTCTTTCACTCTTTCATCCCAAAATAGCGAACATTTCTGTAAAAGCCTGAGGACGCTACAGACGGCAAAAAAAAAAACAAAAAAAAAACGGCCGAGTAGCCGAAACAATAATGTAACTTAACAGAAAGTTACTGTAATAAAAAATGAAACGCATATTTGCTCTACAACAGTATTGAGCACTTTCTTCAGTTTTTATTAATTACCATCTCCGCTATATATATATATATATATATATATATATATATATATATATATATATATACATATAGTATATATACATATAGTATATATATAGTATATATATACATATAGTATATATACATATAGTATATATATAGTATATATATACATATAGTATATATATACATATAGTATACATATAGTATATATATACATATAGTATGTATATATACTATATGTATATATATACTATATATATACTATATGTATATATACTATCTATACTATATATATACTATATATATATATACTATATATATATACTATATGTATAGACTGTATATATATATACTATATGTATATACTATATATATATATGTATACTATATATATACTATATGTATATATATACTATATATATACTATATATATATATATATATATATATATATATATATATATATATATATATATACTAAAGTTGGGTTACTAACCCTGTTTGCTTGGGACTCTTTTCCTATATATGTAATCATACAAAATTCATGCTAAAATATTTATTTCTCAATTTTGATGTTTATTTTTCATTTTAATTGTTTTAATTGGTCGTAATTTGGAAATAACTCGTTGAGTAACCCAATTCTTACTATCACATCCACTCCCTCTTCCTTTCACTGTAGGTTGTTTAATCTCCACTTTATTCGTCACGCACGCACGCACGCACACACACACACACACACACACACACACACACACACACACACACACACACACACACACACACACACACACACACACACACACACACGTTTATTAACAATTGAAGGTAATAAAGAAATGTAAGAAGAAAAAGATTGGTTAATATAGTAATAGCATTACATGTATTAGTACTATTTAATTCATAGCTGGAGAGGAGAGGAGAGGAGAGAGAGAGAGAGAGAGAGAGAGAGAGAGAGAGAGGTGGGGTATGGTAGAAAGATATAGCGAACTAAAAGATTAATTTCAGATTTTGTCCATTTTATTTTCAAAATTGAACTGGTTTTGTAAACTCGAATTTTCCGGATTCAAACAATCTAATCCGGGCTTAAAGAGTGACCCAACTGTCTTATATATATATATATATATATATATACATATATATATATATATATATATATATATATATATATATATATATATAAATAACTTAACGATGAAAAAAATTGATAACAAAATATACTTCCGAATTGAAAGAGCTTAATATAAACGTGCAAACGAAATGCAAAACACACACATGTGCATGTATACACCCCCACACATAGATCAGAACTGACACATTAAAACACAGACGCACACCCACCCACACACACACACACACCAACACACACACACCAACACACACACACACACACGCACGCACACGCACACACACGTACGTTCACACACACAGGCACAAAATTCTCCTCATCTTTAACGTAACACACTGAACAATATCAACCTTAGCTTACTATGAGATCAACAGCACTAAGAAATACTTAGGATCACAGTGTAGTATCTGTTCTGATATTACACTTCACCTCTTCTATCCTGGAGGAAAAATCCTTCATGATTGAGACAATGTTTATTCTTGTGCCTATCCAGAAAACTCCCTTTTGAGGAACTGAATTTTCTCCCATTGAAAACTGATCCTATATCTAACACTGCCCTCTTGGGGAGACAATTAAATAGGAACAATAAGAAATACCTTATCTTTATTCATAAATATCCTTTTTTCAACAAATGACTTTTATCAAAAAATGCTTTTAATCAATACCGTATAATACGAATAAAAACATTGGGATGTCCTGGTGGATTGTTATTGGTTTATGCTCCTACATAGATATAGGAGCGTGGACCAAGAACGGTCCAGGAAATTCTAACTTAAACCTCACCAAGAAATGACAGAATCCGGAATGTTAAAACCAATCATAATTAACTATTTATTTACAATTATCAAAGTATAAATATTATGAATATCCCAGCAGTCTAAAACGAAAACCACAATAGAAAGCAATCAAAATCTACACAGAGCTTATTCAAACTATAAGATAGAACTCACAATTCACAAGCCGTTACGAAAACACACACACGCACGAAAACATGCACACAGGTACGATGAAGTACCAATGATATCCCACACCTCCACACAAGTAAGAAGAAAAATAAATAAAAATAAAAAATAAAAAGCAAAGACTGACAATATTCAGTGACCTCGAACTGACCCCCAATAATCGAGGAGGGGAAGAAGAAATACACTCAAGTATGAGAAGATTTAGATGCACAAATCTTCCCACTTGTTGGGAAAGTCTTCTATCATTAGAAGGGATAGCAAAAACGCTATTTAACAGCTAAATATTTTACATTTTAAATATTTTACAAACTTTCAGAAGAAGGGCGCTTTAAAAGTAGGAGATCGTCCGAAACGCGTTAAACTATTTCCAAAAAATTATTTCAATGATTTAAAAAAAATGAAAATATCAAAATAAGCATAAAAAAAACATAACAACAACTTATTTAAATATACATTTTTCTCTCGTTGGAATCACATAACCCATTTTACACACACACACACACACACACACACACACACACACACACACACACACACACACACACACACACACACACACACACACACACACCACATTTTTACCTCCAAACAAGGCACAGTAATGTAGGGGGCTACTATTTGGGACAGAATTTGCAGGGATACGATGTAGGGAGTTGAGCAGCAATACTTAAAATTCTGTGTTCCAATACAGTCAGGAAAGCAGGAACCCGGAAACGAATTCCAAAATCTAGCAGTTCTAGGGAAGAAACTAATAGAGTAGAAGGTGTGTGTGTGTGTGTGTGTGTGTGTGTGTGTGTGTGTGTGTGTGTGTGTGTGTGTGTGTGTGTGTGTGCGTGCGCGCGTGTGTGTGTGTGTGTGCGTGCGTGTGTGTGTGTGTGTGCGCGCGTGTGCGTGTGTGTGTGTGCGTGCGTGTGTGTGTATGTGTGCGTGTGCGTGCGTGCGTACATGTTTTGGCAGTGCCTCTTTTCAGAGAAATCACGTCATCAGGCAATATCATTTTCAAGACACAATTACAGACTTATTCCTTTTTATGTAAAAGTTTTTTTTTTATTAAAGAGAAGAGGGACGACCATAAATTAATGTAAATGTCAAAAAGAGTTGAAGAAGGGAAAGAAATGGAGGAAGGAACAAGTGAAATGAGAACAGGTAAAAGGAAAGAAGGGTTATCTGTAGGTCAACTTAAGATTGAACAGGTATTTTGTATTCGCTATTTTATTATCAATCAACTTTTCGCATAAACAAATTTTATAGTTATATAGCACACAATATTGTCAAGTGACTTTAGTACATTTTTACTATATATATGTGTGTGCGTGTGTGTGTGTATACATGTATATATATCTATATATATACATGTGTGTATATATATGCATATATATATATATATGCATATATATATATACATATATATATATGCATATATATATACATTTGTGTATATATATGCATATAAAATATATATATATATATATATATATATATATATATATATACATATGTGTGTCATATATATATACATACTAGCAGGGACCCGGCGTTGCTCGGGACCGTATAAACAATGAAAAAACAAAAGCAGATATTGAACATATGTTTTATTCTTAGGGGAGAGGAATCTTTCATCTCAAGTTTTAGCGTTACAAACAAACATTTGTCTTTTATATATATAGATAATGACAGGTTTTTTGGGGGCCCCCTCGAAGATAACTGATCAGTTGACCAACTTCTAGTGGTCCGTTTGACGTGAAATTTCGATATTTGTCATCCGGGTGATGGGGCTTCGATATGATACCAAATTTGTCAAGTTTGGTTCCGTCTTTCAAAAGTTTTAGCGTTACAAACAAACATACATACACACAGACGTTTGGCTTTTATATATATACTAGCAGGGCTACCCGGCGTTGCTCGGGACCGTATAAACAATGAAAAAACAAAAGCAGATATTGAACATATGTTTTATTCTTAGGGGAGACGAATCTTTCATCTCTATGTATTATTTGTTTTATCTACCCCCGGACTGGAAAAATCTCTCTTCGGATGCCCTGCATCATCCAAAATAAAAACAAATATTTTTATAATTGTTTCAGTACATTGCTACACATTGTGAAATTTGTTGACGTTTGTAAAAAAAAATCATGAATGTGCTTATATTCCAAAAAAGAAAATATCAGTGCACAGTATTGAAAGTGTTTGAGATTCAAAAGTCTGTAACATTTCTACTAACTTCATAAGATGTCATGTGAGAAACTTAATTGAATATCAAGACATTATCTGAAGCGTTTTTATTTTGGTGTAACGTATGTGTTTACAGTGAACCGTAACTTTTAATAAACAGCTTGGTATGCAATGACATAGGCTAAGAATCTTAGACAAAATATATATAAATTGGAAAAATGTGTGAACAAATGAAAAAAAAATGATCCGCTCCACTTGATGACATCAAGCACAGTAATATTTTAGTGAAGAAAATATGAAATTGATGTTCAGTGATTAGTTTGGATGAATGAGAAAATGTAATTGTTTGATGCATAAAAAATAACTCATTTGCTGTATTTGATATTAAGCAGCAAAATATAGTGATTTGAATATTAAGGAAAACATCAAATCAGATTATATAAAAAAAAAGATGAAATTAGAAAATATATATTTTCTGTTTATGAGTTTTGCCAATCAAAATTTTGTGGCAGAAATTGGGTGATTACCATGCAATTTTATTTTGATAAAATTCTTAAATTATTTCAATGTTTATTATAATTTCTTATTAGTGACTTGTTATCATCAAAATCCGCCCCAAAGAGTGTCCTTTCTTTTATTAGGTATCAGAATAGGTATCCAGATTTCTACTTCTATACAAATGTGATATTTCGGATCTGTAGATAAACAATTTGTTGCATATATAAGCTGAGAATTGTTCTCTCTCATTCTCTCTCTCACACACCCACACATTCTCACTTTTATAGATATAATAGATAAATTATGCTAGATATATTTCCATGTGTCTGAATAATCTATATACAAATTTTCAAATCTGTAGATAAAAAATTTGTTGAGTATATAGGTTGAGAATTGTTCTCTCTCTCTCTCTCTCCTCTCACGCATGCTCACTTTTATAGATATAATAGATAGATTATGCTAGATATATTTCCATATGTCTGAATACACTATATAAAAATTTTCTAATCTGTAGATAAAAATTTGTTGAATATAAAGGGTGAGAATTGTTCTTACTCTCTCTCTCTCACACACAGACATATTCTCACTTTTATAGACATAATAGATAGATTATGCTAGATATATTTCCATATGTCTGAATACCCTATATACCAATTTTCAAATCTGTAGATAAAAAATTTGTTGAATATATAGGTTGAGAATTGTTCTCTCGCTCTGTCTCTCTCTCTCTTGCTACCTCACACACACACACGCAAACATTCTCACTTTTATAGATATAATAGATAGATTATGCTAGATATATTTCCATATGTCTGAATACCCTATATACAAATTATCTAATCTGTAGATAAAAAATTTGTTGAGTATATAGGTTGAGAATTGCTCTCTCTCTCACAGACACACACATTTTCACTTTTGTAGATATAATAGATAGATTATGCTAGATATATTTCCGTATGTATGAATACCCTTTATAACAAATTTAAAATCTGTAGATAAAAAATTTGTTGAATATATAGGTTAAGAATTGTTCTCTCTCTCTCTCTCTACCTCACACACACCCACACACACAAACATTCTGACTTTTTTAGATATAATAGATAGATTATGCTAGATATATTCCATATGTCTGAATACCCTATATACAAATTTTCTAATCTGTAGATAAAAAATTTGTTGAATATTTTCAACCCTTATCCTCGAGTGGCGTCTGGGCCTTGATAAGTAGTAATGCGTATTTAGCAAAATATAAATATATATATATATAACAAATTTACTGAATTTCCATTACTAACGATTACTGTATTGTCCAATTGACTACTGCGCTTTTCAACCCTTATCCTCGAGTGGCCTCTGGGCCTTGAGAAGTAGTAATTACTAACGATTACTATATTGACCAATGGACTACTGCACTTTTTAACCCTTATCCTCGGGTGGCCTCTGGGCCTTATTGTCCAATTGACTACTGTGGACTTTTTAACTCTTATGCTCGAGTGGCCTCTGGGCCTTGATAAGTGGAAATGACCAAGTAACAAAAAATAGGTATATAACAAATTTACTGAATTTCCATTACTAACGATTACTATATTGTCCAATTGACTACTGTGCACTTTTCAATCCTTATCCTCGAGTGGCCTCTGGGCCTTGATAAATGGTAATGCGTATGTAACAAAATATACATATATATAACAAATTTACTGAATTTCCATTACTAACGATTACTATATTGTCCAATTGACTACTGCACTTTTAAACGCTTATCCTCGAGTGGCCTCTGGGCCTTGATAAGTGGTAATACCATCGAGTGGCCTCTGGGCCTTAATAAGTGGTTGTGCCTAAGTAACAAAAAATAGGTATATTACAAATATCCCGCATTTCCATTACAACCGACTACTACGGTGCACTTTTCAATCCTTATCCTCGAGTGGCCTGTGGGCTTTGATAAGTGGTAATGCGTATTTAACAAAATATTAATATATATATAACAAATTTACTGAATTTCCATTACTAACAATTACTATATTTTGTCCAATTGACTACTGCACTTTTCAACACTTATCCTCTAGTGGCCTCTGGGCCTTGATAAGTGGTAATGCCTATCTAAACAAAATATAAATATATATATAACAAATTTCCCGACTTTCCATTACTAACGATTACTATGTTGTCCAATTAACTACTGCCATTTTCAACCCTTATCCTCGGGTGGCCTCTGGGCCTTATTGTCCAATTGACTACTGTGCACATTTAACTCTTATCCTCGAGATGTATCTGGGCCTTGATAAGTGGAAATGCCTAAGTAACAAAAAAATAGATATATAACAAATTTCCCAAATTTGACTACTGTGCACTTTTCAACTCTTATCCTCGAGTGGCCTCTGGGCCTTGATAAGTGGTCATATATATTTTTTACAAAATAAAAAAAAAGGTTGGAGTCGCTGAATAACTCATCCTCCCGTTAAAGCGGTTCCATCCTCTTTCCCCAATTTGACTACTGTGCACTTTTCAACTCTCGTCCTCGAGTGGACTATGGGCCTTGATAAGTGGTAATACATATTTTATGAAAAATATATATATATATATATATATATATATATAACAAAATAGGTTGGAGTTGCTGAATAACTCATCCTCCTGTTAAAGCGGTTCCATCCTCTTTCCCAAATTTGACTACTGTGGACTTTTTAACTCTCATCCTCGAGTGGCCTATGGGCCTTGATAAGTGGTAATACATATTTTTTTATAAATATATATATATATATATACCAAAACAGGTGTGAGTCGCTGAATAATTCATCCTTCTATTAAAGCGATTAAATCCTCTTTCCCAAATTTGACTACTGTGCACTTTTAAACTCTCATCCTCGTGTGGCCTATGGGCCTTGATAAGTGGTAATATATAGTTTGTACAAAATATATATATATATATATATATATATATATATAAAAAATAGGTTGGAGTCGCTGAATAACTCATCCTCCCGTTAAAGCGGTTCCATCCTCTTTCCCGAATTTTACTACTATGCACTTTTCAACTCTCATCCTCGAGTGGCCTATTGTCCTTGATAAGTGGTAATATATATTTTTTAATAAAAGTATATATATATATATATATAAAAAAATAGGTTGGAGTTGCTGAATAACTCATCCTCCCGTTAAAGCGGTTCCATCCTCTTTACCGTATTTTTTATACAGTGCACTATTCAACTCTCATCCTCGAGTGGCCTATTGTCCTTGATAAGTGGTAATATATATTTTATAATAAATATAGATATAAATATATATATAAAAAAACAGGTTGGAGTCGCTGAATAACTCATCCTCCCGTGAAAGCGGTTCCATCCTCTTTCCCGAATTTGACTACTGTGCACTTTTCAACTCTAATCCTCGAGTGTCCTATGGGCCTTGATAAGTAGTAATATATATTTTTTACAAAAATATATACATACATATATATAACAAAATAGGTTGGAGTCACTGAATAATTCATCCTCCTCTTAAAGCGGTTCCATCATCTTTGCCGAATTTGACTACTGTGCACTTTTAAACTCTCATCCTCGTGTGGCCTATGGGCCTTGATAAGTGGTAATATATATTTAAAAATAAATATAGATATAAATATATATATACCAAAATAGGTTGGAGTCGCTGAATAACTCATCCTCCCGTTAAAGCGGTTCCATCCTCTTTCCCAGATTTGACTGCTGTGCACTTTTCAACTCTAATCCTCGAGTGTCCTATGGGCCTTGATAAGTAGTAATATATATTTTTTACAAAAATATATACATACATATATGTAACAAAATAGGTTGGAGTCACTGAATAATTCATCCTCCTCTTAAAGCGGTTCCGTCATCTTTGCCGAATTTGACTACTGTGCACTTTTAAACTTTCATCCTCGAGTGGCCTATAGGCCTTGATAAGTGGTAATAGTTTGTACAATAGTTTGTACAATATATATATCTATATATATATATATTACAAAATAGGTAAGAGAGAGAGAAGAGGGTGAGAGAGAGAGAAGAGAAAGAGGTAGAGAGAGAAGAGGGTGAGAGAGAGCAGAGAAGAGGGTGAGAGAGAGCAGAGAAAGAGGGTGAGAGAGAAAGAGGGTGAGAGAAGTGAAAGAGGTAGAGAGAGAAGAGGGTAAGAGAGAAAGAGGGTGAGAGAGAGAAGAGGGTGAGAGAGAGAGAGGTAGTGAGAGAGAGAGATAAGAGAAAGAGGTAGAGAGAGAGAGAAGAGGGTAAGACAGAGAGAGAGAGGGGTAGTGAGAGAGAGAGATAAGAGAAAGAGGTAGAGAGAGAGAGAGAAGAGGGTGAGGGAGAAAGAAGAGGGTGAGAGAGAGAGAGAAGAGGGTGAGGGAGAAAGAAGAGGGTGAGAGAGAGCAGAGGGAGAGAGAGAGAAGAGAAATAGGTAGAGAGAGAGAGATGAAGGTGAGAGAGAGCAGGGAAAGAGGGTGATAGAGAAGAGAAAGAGGTAGAGAGAGAGAGAGAGAAGGGTGAGAGAGAGCAGAAAAAGAGGGTGAGAGAGAGAGAAAGAGGGTCAGAGAGAGAGAGAAGAGAAAAAGGTGTACACAGAGAGTGAGAGAGAGAAGAGGGTAAGAGAGAGAGAGAGAAGAGGTTGAGAGAGAGAGAGAGATAAGAGAAAGAGGTAGAGAGAGAGAAGCGGGTGAGAGAGAGAAGAGGGTGCGAGAGAGAAGAGAAAGAGGTAGAGAGAGAGAAGCGGGTGAGAGAGAGAGAAGAGGGTGCGAGAGAGAAGAGAAAAAGGTAGAGAGAGAGAAGAGGGTGAGAGAGAGAGAGAAAGAGGATGAGAGAGAGAAGAGAAAGAGAGAGAGAGAAGAGGGTGATAGAGAAAGAGAGTGAGAGAGAGAAGAGAAAGAGAGAGAGAGAGAGAGAAAGAGGGTGAGAGAAGAGGGTAAATGTGCATCTTTTTTTATAGTAGGTAATGCTTGGGAGACTGTGCACATTGCCTCCTCCCCCCTCCCCCCTATAAACGCGGTTCCATTCATAAGAAAACAAACTCGTATAAAAGTAATTTTCGTGTATTTAAGCGGCCTTATACTGATAGCCACCCCTCCCCCTTCCAGTTTAACAGAGTTAGGAGGTAAAAACAAAATGGCTAAAGCCTTGTTTACATGGTAAACTATAGCAAAGAGCATAGTCATCTTTCTTCGCCGGTAAAAAACTTCAAGCAAAAATAAAAACATTTTCCCTACGTCAATTTTTATGTAATTTTGGGATTCTTCTTTTTGAAGTGCGATAAATCCGTTGGTAATAACGGTTCGACTCTTAAACTAATATTTAACTGTGTTATAGTATCAATGATACTCCTCGCAGGCAGCTTTAATGTACGTCAGAGGCTCAGCGTAGCCGACATTTTACTGAGCTGACGTCACGTCACGTGACAGCTAATGAATAATGTTAAAATGACAGGTTTTTTTGGGGGCCCCCCTGGGAGAAAAATGATCAGTTAACCCCCTTCTAGTTGTCCGTTTGACGTGAAATTTCGATATTTGTCATCCGGGTGATCAAGGTGCAATATGCTACCTAATTTGTCAACTTTGGTTGTGTCTGTCAAAAGTTTTAGCGTTACAAACAAACATACATACATACATACATACACACCGATTTTTGCCTTTTATATATATAGAAGACTAGCAGGGCTACCCGGCGTTGCTCGGGACCGTATAAACAATGAAAAAACAAAAGCAGATATTGAACATATGTTTGATTCTTAGGGGAGAGGAATCTTTCATCTCTATGTATTATTTGTTTTATCTACCCTAGGACTGATATTGTTCATGTTTTATCCCTAGCATAGGTAATTTACAGCATGTATATGAAATTGTTTTACCTTAGGGAGAAGAGAACAGGTAATATACAACATAATGTGTCTATATTACATCCCTGGCAACGCCTAGAAACCAGCTAGAACATGTATTTCAGTCAATCTTTATTATATCCTGGGCTATGCCAGGAAACCAGCTAATCTCTTTTTAGTGACTTGACCACCAAAATACCTCCCTAAGTGTGTCCTTTCTTTTGAACTTATTAGATATAGGTATCTAGAAATGTGTGTGAAATTTTGTTGAATGCATTGTTCACTATGATTTTCTTATTGTTCTACACAATATCAACTGTAGCGAAATAACACAGTAAACATAGTGTAGTGTTAGAATAAAGAGCAAAGGAAAAAATTAGAATCATATTTTGTAATTGCAAATCTAAATTTGCTAGCATGTACCATTATTTGCCAGGTTGTGGAAATTTGGAACTTATAACATATGTAGTGGCCTTTTCCTAGATACCTATTGCTAAAAATTATACTTTCATTTTGTTAGAAAAATCTCTCTTCAGATGCCCTGCATCATTCAAAATAAAAACAAATATTTTTATAATTGTTTCAGTATATTGCTACACAATGTGAAAGTTTTTAACGTTTGTAAAAAAAATCATGAATGTGCTTATATTGCAAAAAAGAAAATATCAGTGCACAGTATTGAAAGTGTTTGAGATTCAAAAGTCTGTAACATTTCTACTAACTTCATAAGATGTCATGTGAGAAACTGAATTGAATATCAAGACATTATCTGAAGCGTTTTTATTTTGGTGTAACATATGTGTTTACAGTGAACCTTAACTTTTAATAAACAGATTGGTATGCAATGACATAGGCTAAGAATCTTTAAAATATATATAAATTGGAAAAATGTGTGAACAAATGAAAAAAAAATGATCCGCTCCACTTGATGACATCAAGCACAGTAATATTTTAGTGAAGAAAATATGAAATTGATGTTCAGTGATTAGTTTGGATGAATGAGAAAATGTAATTGTTTGATGCATAAAAATAACTCAGTTGCTGTATTTGATATTAAGCAGCAAAATATAGTGATTTGAATATTTGGGAAAACATCAAACCAGATTATGTAAAAAGAAAAAAAAAAGATGAAATTAGAAAATATATATTTTATGTTTATGAGTTCTGCCAATCAAAATTTTGTGGCAGAAATTGGGTGATTACCATGCAATTTTATTTTGGTAAAATTCTTAAATTATTAGAATGTTTATTATAATTTCTAATTAGTGACTTGTTATAATCAAAATCCGCCCTAAAGAGTGTCCTTTCTTTTATTAGGTATCAGAGTAGGTATCAAGATTTCTACTTCTATACAAATGTGATATTTCAGATCTGTACATAAAAAATTTGTTGAATATATAGGTTGAGTATTGTTCTGTGTCGCTCTCTCTCACACACACACGCATTCTCACTTTTATAGATATAATAGATAGATTACTCTAGATATATTTCCATATGTCTGAATACCCTATATACAAATTTTCAAATCTGTAGATAAAAAAATTTGTTGAGTATATAGGTTGAAAATTGTTCTCTCTCTCTCTCTCACACACACATTCTCAATTTTAGAGATATAATAGATAGATTATGCTAGATATATTTCCATATGTCTGAATACCCTATATACAAATTTTCTAATCTGTAGATCAAATATTTGTTGAATATATAGGTTGAAAATTGTTCTTACTCTCTCTCTCTCTCTCTCTGGCTACCTCACACACACATTCTAACTTTTATAGATATAATAGATAGATTATGCTAGATATATTTCCATATGTGTGAATACCCTATATACAAATTTTCTAATTTGTAGATAAAAAATTTGTAGAGTGCATAGGTTGAGAATTGTTCTCTCTATCTCTCACACACACACATTCTAACTTTTAAAGATATAATAGATTATGCTAGATATATTTCGATATTTCTGAATACCCTATATATAAAAATTTGTTGAATGTATAGGTTGAGAACTGTTCTCTCTCTCTCTCTCTCTCTCTCGCTCACACACACACACATTCTCACTTTTATAGATATAATAGAAAGATTATCCTAGATATATTTCTATTTGTATGAATACTCTATATACAAATTTTAAAATCTGTAGATAAAGAATTTGTTGAGTATATGGGTTGAGAATTGTTCTCTCTCTCTCTCTCTCTCTCTCTCTCACACACACACACACATTCTCACTTTTATAGATATAATAGATTATGCTAGATATATTTCCATATGTCTGAATACCCTATATACAAATTTTCAAATCTGTAGATAAAAAATTTGTTGAGTATATAGGTTGAGAATTGTTCTCTCTCTCTCTATCACACACATTCTCACTTTTATAGATATAATAGACAGATTATGCCAGATATATTGAAATGTGTCTGAATGCCCAATATACAAATTTTGAAATCTGTAGATAAAAAATTTGTTGTATACATAGGTTGACAATTGTCCTCTCTCTCACACACACACACATTCTCACTTTTATACATATAATAGATAGATTATGCTAGATATATTTCTATATGTCTGAACACCCTATATACAAATGTTCAAATCTGTGGATAAAAAATTTGTTGAATGTATAGGTTGAGAATTTTTATCTCTCTCTTTTTCTCTCTCTCTCTCTCGCTATCTCACACACACGCATTCTCACTTTTATAGATAAAATAGATAGATTATGCTAGATATATTTCCATATGTCTGAATACCCTATATACAAAGTTTCAAATCTGTAGATAAAAAATTTGTTGAATATATAGGTTTAGAATTGTTCTCTCTCTCTCTCTCACACACACATTCTAACTTTTGTAGTTATAATAGATAGATTATGCTAGATATATTTCCATATGTCTGAATACCCTTTATACAAATTTTCTAAACTGTAGGTAAAAAATTTGTTGAGTATGTAGGTTAAGAATTGTTCTCTCTCTCTCTCACACACACACACACACACAAGTTCTCACTTTTATAGATATAATAGATAGATTATGCTAGATATATTTCTATATGTCTGCCTACCCTATATACAAATTTCCAAATCTGTGCCCAAAAATGTGTGGAATATATAGGTTGAGAATTGTTCTCTCTCTCTCTCTCTCTCACACATATTCTCACTTTTATAGGTTATATAGGTTGAGAATTTTTTGCTCTTTCCATCACTCACATTCACACTTTTATAGATATAATACATAGATTATGCCAGATATATTTACATATGTCTGAATACCCAATATACACATTTTCAAATCTGTAGATAAAAAATTAGTTGAATATATAGGTTGAGAATTGTTCTCTCTCTCTCTCTTTCTCTCTCTCTCACACACACATTCTCACTTTTATAGATATAATAGATAGATTATGCTAGATATATTTCCATACGTCTGAATACCCTATATCCAAATTTTCTAATATGTAGATAAAAAATTTGTTGAATATAT
>NC_136511.1:39304328-39399328 GCF_053919585.1 Euprymna scolopes
TTTTATAGAAAATGATGTATATATAATAGAAAAAAAAAATTACTGGTTTTGTTGGATTCAAGTGGATCCCCCCCCCCTCCAGTTTAAGAGATAGCAGGTCACGTGGTAATATACAAAATGGCTAGCGTAAATATAAAGATCGGTTTTTTTATCGACGAATATTTTGAAAGCTGAATTTTTTTTTATTCCTGTACATTTTTCCTGATATTTTTCGTTAAAACTCTTGTATAAATACTATTTTTAACCAGTTAAATACGTTGGAGACATTGTCATGGAGTTTAATAATCTCTAGAACAAAGCAGAAGAGAAATTACAAAAGTATCGGTAAAACAAAGTGTTTGTTTACATTTGTTCGCCATTACTGGATGTTGACGTCACGTCACGTGACATGACTAAGCGTTTTTGGATTATGTAATATTAACATTAAAATGACAGGTTTTTTTGGGGGCCCCCCCTAGGAGAGAAATGATCAGTTCACCCCCTTTTAATGGTCCGTTTGGTGTGGAATTTCGATATTTGTCATGCGGGTGATCAAGGTTCAATATGATACATAATTTGTCAACTTTGGTTGTGTCTGTCAAAAGTTTGAGCTGACGTCACGTCACGTGACACGTATTGAATAACGTTAAAATGACAGGTTTTTTGGGGGGCCCCCCTAGGAGAAAAACGATCAGTTGACCCCTTTCTACTGGTCCGTTTGACGTGAAATTTCGATATTTGTCATCCGGGTGATCAAGGTGCAATATGATACCAAATTTGTCAACTCTGGTTCCGTCTTTCAAAAGTTTTAGCGTTACAAACAAACATACATACATACATACATACATACATACACACCGATTTTTGCCTTTTATATATATAGAAGATAGATGTATGATTAGTTTTTTTGAAAAAAGAAATCCAGCAGAGTGCTCAATTAATAGAAAAATCAGAAATATAAGAGCGTATTCATATTTTGTGTACAGAAAATTGTTAGATGAGACAAGTCATTGGTACCGTCGGTTTCATCGAATTAACGAGTATTGACTGAAGCGAGTTTGAGGACGAGTATCGGCTGAAGAGAATTTGATATGGATATCTTAAACGGTCCTAACTATCGGGCTTGAAACTGACGGTACCAATGACTTGTCTCATCTAACAACTTTCTGTACACAATATATATATATATATATATATATATATATATATATATATATATATATATATACATATATATATATAGTTAAGTTAAGAAGATAAAGCATAAAGTTACATAATAATTTTATTACATTATCAAGTCAGTAAAGATTACAAAAGAGGAATAAGAGAGAAACCTCTTTAGGCCATGGGATTTCAAAGCTAACTGCTTCTCGTCAGAAGAGGAGAAAAAGCCGGCATTATACAAAAGTAAAGGTAAAAAGACTATAAAGACACACATACATATATATATATATATATATATATATATATATATATATATATATATATATGAAAACATTCAGATTAGAAATGGAAAAAAGTTTGAGATTAGAATTGGAAAGAATTTTTTTATAGGGGGCGATAGAAGAACAGTAAATGCTAAAAGAATATACAAAACAAAGGCTGCTACAAAGAAAGTAGGTTCTCTCTATTGAGCTAGAATACAACTCACACCTAAGAGTATCCTGTAGCTCTACGAGGCCACCATTTGCCCATGTATGGAGTATTGTTGTCACATCTGGGCTGGTGCATCTATCATCACTAGCCTCTCCCTCTTAAATAGGGTCAAAAAAGAATTGTCAATCTAGTAGGCCCGACTTTGTCAACTAAGCTCCAACACCTGTCCCATTGCTGCAATGTTGCATCTCTGTTCCTGTTTACAAATATTTTAATGGAATGTGCTCTGATGAACTCGTTGCACTTGTGCCCCGTTGACATACATATCCCCAACCCATTTCGCTACAAAATCTCACCCCTTCACTGCTGAGATCCCTAAATACCAGTAAGCTTTCTACTCTAATAGTTTCTTCCCCTCAAAGAGCTAGACTTGGAATTTGCTTCCTGCTACCTGCTTCCATGACTGTACTGATATGCAGAAGTTTTAATGTAATGTAAAACAACATCTTGTTAATCAAATAGTAGCCCCTCACGTCCAAGTGGCGATATTTCTTGTTAGTGGTTAACGTGAGTAAAAAAAAAAAGAAAGATAATCCATAAGTATATATAGGTATATGGACATCTTATTTATTTTTACATAAACATTTAAGTATAATTGATCGGAGAGTCCAACCATCGCCCAACAATTATAAAACAGATTCCTAACTCTATCGCAAGTAGACTTAGTAAAAATTCTCGTGACAAAAATATTTTTAAAAAGTAAAGCAATATCTACAACACAGCTCTAAAAAATAGTGGCTACCATAATATCGAAATCAAATATAAGCAACAGGACACCAATAGTTTTAATAAAACTAAAAATAGACGAAAAAGGTATATAATTTGGTATACACCACCATATAACCAAATGACAAAACTAAACCCGGCAAAAATTTTTTACCCTCATCGAGAAACACTTCCTTGTAACAAGCCCCTTACACAAAATCTTTAATAAAAAAAAACATCCTAAAACTGTCCTATAGTGCTGTGAAAACCTAATAATGATAATTAAAACACATAATAATAAAATATCAAATGTGAGCAATCCAAAACAAAATAAAAAATTTATTAAAAAAATTGACCAACATAATAACAAAAATAACACGAAGAACAAAAATATAATTACTAGAAATAATACTGACGCAAATCCTAATAGAATTAAAAACACTAGCAATGGGCAAAAAAAAAAAAAAAAATTGTAACTGCAGAAATCAGACACTATATCCACTACAAAATAAATGCTTAATCAAAAGCATCGTTTCCCAGGCTTCAATTGTGACAAGGAAAACCACGTATAACAAAAAATATTACATAGGAATGACCTCCCTGAATTTTAAAAGCAGATTTAACAATCACAGAAGTACATTCAAATACGAAAAACCCGGAATAAAAACAACATTAGTGAACCACTACTGGGAGCTAAAAAAAAGTGGACGCTTTCCAAAAATAGAGTGGAAAGTAATACGGTAAGCCAGCACATATAAAAACCTAGACGACCCGTATAGACTATGTTTGGATGAGAAAGTAATATCCTAAACTTTAAAGAACCCCAAAATTAAAATGACCCCCTTAATGTGTGACCTTAAGGACAAATGTCACATAACCCACTACACAATTCATGTCATTACCTTTCCAACGAGCCTTCATTTGTTAAATTCTGATCAATATTCGCTGAGATTTGGAACTTATAAAATTGCCAAAAAAGGTGGTACATCTATCTATCTATCTACAGTGATGATCATATTTATTGGCACGGTAAAATAAAAGTTAAATTTTGTCTAATAAATTCTAAAAAAGGGATTAAATTAAAGAAAATAACAAAGTATATTATGTATTTTTAACTGGCCTTTCCGATGCAGCAATCGGATTTTAGAAAAAATAAATAACAAAGGAACAACAAACATAATTGCAAAAAACCCTTGTTCAAAATTATTGGCACGGCTTTGTTTTTCTTTTAGTATCAGTATAATATCAATCAATTTCCGGTTTACGTGCTTTCTGAACTTTTTTATAGCCATATTATGCTTGTTTAACGCTAATTCAGTGAATAATTTTTTTCAGATAATTTTTAGATAGCGATTTATTTAAACTATTATAAGTGACTAAATTATAATTTTCAATCGCCATGGTTAAAACTAAGGAACACAGCGAAGACGTCAGGAAGCTTGTTGTAGCATGCCATACCAATGGGGAGGGCTATGATAAGATTTCAAAGAAGCTAAACCTTCTCAAATCCACTGTTAGAGCCATAATAAACAAGTTCAAATCGCAAGGCCACGTTATGAGTTTAGAGGGTAGAGGGAGAAAAAGGATTCTTTCCCCAAGAGATGAACGGAAAATTGTTCGACAAGTAAAACAAAACCCAAGGATCTCTGTTGGGGAGATTGTTGATGAACAGAGCACCTCTGGAGTGAATGTATCTCGACATACAGTTGGTAGAGTTTTGAAGAGAGCTGGTTTAAAAGCATGTCGTCCGAGAAAGACTCCCTTATTGAAGCCTATGCACCTGAAAGCAAGGCTAGCCTTTGCAAAACGTCATATTGATAAAGATGTTGCATTCTGGAAACGTGTTCTATGGACTGACGAAACGAAAATAGAGTTATTTGGCCATAATAAAGTGTCTTATATTTACAGAAAATCTGGCGAAGCTTTCCTGCCTAAGAACACCATACCCACAGTGAAGCACGGTGGAGGCAGTTTGATGTTTTGGGGATCCTTTGCTGCCTCTGGACCAGGGCGACTTGTTAAGGTCACAGGTTGCATAAAAAAGGAAGATTATGTTAAAATATTGGATGAAAACCTGAAAGACTCTGCTAAAGAGCTCTCACTTGGTCGTCGTTGGTGGTTCATGCAAGATAATGACCCAAAGCATTCGGCTAAACTGACTAAGAAATGGCTTGAGGACAATCATATTAATGTTTTGGAGTGGCCATCACAAAGCCCAGACCTTAATCCAATTGAAAATTTATGGAGAACATTAAAATTGAGGGTAATGCAAAGGAAGCCTAAGAATCTTATTCAATTGGAGGATTATTGTCAGGAAGAGTGGGCTAAAATTACTACTGAAGAGTGCAACAACTTGGTTGTAAACTATGAAAAGCGACTGAGGAAGGTAATCAAGGCCAAAGGCTATACAATTGATTATTAAATAAATCGTGCCAATAATTTTGAACAAGGGTTTTTTGCAATTATGTTTGTTGTTCCTTTGTTATTTATTTTTTCTAAAATCCGATTGCTGCATCGGAAAGGCCAGTTAAAAATACATAATATACTTTGTTATTTTCTTTAATATAATCCCTTTTTTAGAATTTATTAGACAAAATTTAACTTCTATTTTACCGTGCCAATAAATATGATCATCACTGTATATATATATATATATATATATGAAGATACCCTCGAAAAGGAAAAATAACACAAATTTAAGTGCGTATGTTTGAACTTATATATATATATATATATATTAGTGGCCTGGCAAGCCCACAGGGGAGACAACTAAGCAAAAAATAAAAAATAAAACCCTAAGCAAAATTCATCCTAAAGCAACAAAACTGAAGCTAGCCTGGCAGGACACTATATATACATATATAGGCAAATTTGGGCATATTTTCTTGGTTTAAAAATATAGGGTTATTTTTTTTTACTAATTCTCATAAAATGTTAACCATAGAATAGTATTATGATCTTCAAAAAGCCTGCAAATTTTCATGCAGTTTCGTCACATAGAACCAAAGATCTAAGCATTTCAATAGGGACCCACTGCGGTACATGAAGAGGAAACTTCGCATGCCTCCCTTCAGTGAGTTAGTCTATAATACATTGTAGTCTACATTGCACTGTAGAGAACCTACTGTTGATTTTATAAAATTATTTTTATATAATGACTTGAATGAAAGTTTAAAATGCAAAAGTCAAGTATCATGGTTCAATTGTGTTCTAAACAGAAACATTTATTTTGAACGCGCCTTTGTCTTATCAAAAAATCCACTGTTGATTTATACGCTGGGCTTCTTTGCTTGTGCGGTAATATAACTTCTTAAATACACTTGTGATGTTAGGCTGTATGAGAGTGTTGACTTTGGTCAAAATCAGGCAGTTCCTTCTTGAATCGAATTATTTCGATTACTGATTTTCCGTACTTATTGGAGGCATTCCGATACAAAACATAAGACCACTCCCAGACACATAAAGTACATTTGTGTGAAACTTTTTAAAAATCTACCAAGCCGTTCCAGAGTTTATAGGAAACAAACTCACAGTTATCGAATAACACTGACAAACAATCAGAAAAAATGTGTTTTATATATATATTCTTGTAATTATTTTTGTACTAACTCATTTTTCGTCATTTTTTAAAATTTATTCTAATTTTGCTATGACACGTTAAGAACGTAATAATGTTTTCACCTGAAATGAGTTGGCTTAAAAGATCACAAATGTAAACAAGCACCTAATAATATTCTGCAATGGTGCCCCCCTACCACCAATCTTTCACAAAAAACACTCGTCTAGCTAAAATTACTGTCAATAAATTCTCCCACTCCTTATCGGTGGCGAAATCTAATCATGGATTCCATGAACAAAGCTTTTTCCTAAAACTGCCCGTCTGAGGAACTCTGTTCTGCTGGCCTGCTTTCCAAATGACTACAATATCATTGCCTTCAAGTCCAATGTAAACAAGTTCTTATTCAACCGTCCTCGTTAATAATCTAATTATTGCAAATTTCCACCGCAAATTATCACTATGCTGCTGTCTTAATGACTACAATACACACATTAACCCTTATCCTCGAGTGGCCTCCGGGCCTTGATATGTGGTGACCCCTTTGTAAAAAAAAAAAAAAAAAATTCAATCAGTCATGTACGGCCTTCATAATAAAACAAAATGGGTTTGATATGGTAGGTTTAAATCTCATTAAGATATCAAAAAAAATAAATAAATAAATAAAAACAATACCCCAGAAAACGACTCTCATCCCCTCTGGGATATATTTAAAGAAATAAAGATAAATATGACCTTCCTTAGCCATATGAAATATTAAATTAGTATGCTAATGTTCTCCCAGCTCCTCGTTTGTTTTACTGGACCAACATGCAGAAATTTTAATGTAATGTGAAAAATAACATGCATCTCGCTACACCTACATTTAAGCCACCTGATATCCAGTTATAAAGTTCTGTTGGGGGACGACTAATATACAATGCGACACAATGGAGTGTGTAATTATCTCCACTGGACCATCTGTAAGAAGTTGAATACCGAATGCAGCAGCAAGTCCTGGCAACATGTTTACCAGAAAAAACAGTTGGAAATAAGTTGTACACCATCCACTATTACTATGCGATTCCTACAGATACGTACCTAGAAAACGGAACTATTAAACCTGACATGGGACAAGAAGGAGAAAGAAGCAACCTTAGCAGAAGTTAGTGTCCGTAATGATGCTGGATTAAACAGAACTGAGAGGGAAAAGATAACGAAATACCAAGGTTTTATGTACGACATGAAAAGAAAACTTGAATCTAAGGAAGATCTCCACCTTTCCAGTAATTACAGGAGCAACTGGACTCCTATAAAAGAATTAAAAAAAAAACAATCTGGCAAATATACCCAATGAACCAAGTGCAAGAGCGATCAAAACAATTGCACTTAAAGGGACGGTCAGGATCTTGAAATGATCTCTCGGTTGGAATATATGAAATAGCCGGTGAATGTTTAGCATCCGGTAGGATGCCCCATCCTCAGCTTGAACAAACTGATAAAATTATGAAAAAAAAAAAAAAAGGGTCATATTTATGGGGAGCATCTTAATTCACGGTATCGCCTTACATCTCAGTGGCAGTGTGCCTCGTTTAGGGATGAACTGAAAAAAAAGAAGAAGAAGAAGAACCTAAAAGTAGTTGGTATTTACTTCTTTCCTTCCCACCACAGGAAGATGTGACATAAGGTCGGAAGGTGGAGGAGAATCAAGCCAGCGCCCTTAAAGGAGGAAGACTATTATTTCTGTGTCTGAGCGCCTCAGGCAGTAAACAATAAACATACAGCACCTAAAAGACGGGAAGCAATGCCTGGGAGGCTAGACCTTCTTAGACTACACAGAACCAAAGCCAGCATAGCTCAACCAACAGGGAAATGGTCATTTCAACAATGGTTTTCCTAGGGAAAACTAAGAGTACCTATTTACTTTGCCTCCTCACGGGACAGAGGTAGACACCAAGGTCGTTTTTTAACATGAAGAAGGGAACAAAAATAAAAAAAATTGTGTCAGTCGTGAAGGATTTCTCCTCCACTGACAAAGAACCAGAAATTGAAGTCTAGCATCTGAAGAACAGATACTACACTTTGATCTTGTTTATATAGTTTATTTCCGTAATGAAAAAATTTTACAATTAAATAACGAGAAATTAAAAAAATAAAAGCAAAAAATTAACATTTGTAAAGAAACTTAGGCACAAGGCCATACAAGACGTGGGATGGGGAGTGTTGCAGGGTCTTTGTTACTAAAGTGAAAATGGAGTCTTTGGCGACTTTACTCTTGACTGGCAACATTTACCACAATACCTCATTCACTCTGTGGACTCTAAACCTAACTAATGAAAACCCCAGCGTTTTTGTAAAAAAGAAAATATTTACAATTTCTGTGTGTGTGTGTGTGTGTGTGTGTGTGTGTGTGTGTGTGTGTGTGTGTGTGTGTGTAAAAAATTTATTTATTTTTTTTTTTTTAATTTTTTTTTTTTTTTTTTTATTATCAAAATGTGTGTGTTCTGTTGCGTGTGAAAAAAGTTCAATTCATTTGGCCCGAAGGCCAAAACTAAAAGTAGTTAACGGACGAACAGTTTACCTTTTTTTTTTTATAAAAATTGACTCCCGTGACCCCCTTGGGTTTTTATAGGTTTGTGGTTAGCATTTTGAAACCATTCTAATCATAATAATTTCCGGTAAAAAAAAAAAAAAAATATAAGCGATAAAGTCTTACCTGGTCTTCATGATTGCAGGTAATTTTCGAGTCCCTTGCACTCGTCATCCAAAACTGTCAGGTACAATTTTCAAACTATTCAGTCGCAACTCTTTATTTTTAGATGAAAACGTGTCACACTTGTTAAACATTGCGTCCACCTTTGTTGGTTGGTTGGTTCATATTTACTGAATGAAATCTCTTTCTCTATCACTATCTCTGTCTGTCTGTCTGTCTGTCTGTCTGTATGTATGTATGTATATATGTATGTATGTATGTATGTATGTTTATACGGCATAATCACGTTGACACACTAGTTCTCGTCAGATCACCGAAGTTAAGCAACGTTGAGCCTGGCTAGTTCCAGATGAGTGACCATTTGGGAATTCTAGTGATTTCCGATTATCACGACATTGTTTCCAGTCATCTTGAACCTCCGCTTGCCACTGGTATTCAACAATGTCGACTCATGAGAGGTGGGGTTGAAGATTGCGCAACTCTTGCCACAAAAATTTCACACGCAGGCACCCTTACAGTGGGTATCCATAGTCTGCCAAGACTGAAGGAAGACATCATGTATCTATCTATCTATCTATCTACTATTATATAAAAGGAACTCTGTGTGTGAGTTTGTATCCTTTTAGACTTGAATTGAAGCCATCATCACCACACAAGCAGTAAGGCCAGCAAGCATATAAAATCAACAGTAGGTTCTTTGATATGAGAGAGGTATAAATAATGTTTCTGTTTAGAGCACAACTGAACTATGATACTTTTATAAAATCAACAGTAGGTTCTCTACAGTGCAATGTAAACTACAATGTATTCTGGACTAAATCATTGTGAGGAGGCATATGAATATATATATACTAGAAGAGGCGCGCCTGACTTTGCCTTGTCGTAAAATACACTTAAATATGATATTTAAAAAGGAAGTGTCCTCTATAGTATCAGATCTGACCGAATGGTTAATTATAGGCATAGACCAATTCATACCATCTAAAAAATTCATAAGGGTCTACTTACCAAGATTTCCAGCTACGGTATAACTGGAAATGTTTTCTCAATCATTAAATCATTTCTCTCCGATAGGCTCATAACAGTAGTGGTAGATGGACAAAAATCGGAGGCCTGCAATATAAATGCTGGAGTCCCTCAGGGGTCAATCCTGGGCCCAACTCTCTTCCTGATCTACATCAATGACCTCCCTAAACACATACTTAAATCATTCGTTGACATCTATGCTGATGACACGACCATCTACAGCAACACATCAAAGGCTGTAAATGACAAAGTTCTCTCTGATTCTCTCTCCTCTGATCTCGAGCGCATGGTTCAGTGGGGGAAGATGTGGCTGGTTACCTTTAATGCATCCAAAACCAAACTCCTATCCTTACATCATCAACGCTCTGATCCCCAGCTGGCATCAATTGTGATGGATGGCTCTCGTCTGGGTGAGGCCCCGTGTTTTGACAAGCTTCTGGGTTTGACCTTTACTCCTGATCTGAAATGGAACACGTACATCAAGTCTGTTGCCAAGGTCGCTGGAAAGATGGTGGGATCCTTCTACCGCTCCAGAAGATATCTCACTACTGATGCAATTCTCTATCTATATAAAAGCCAAGTACGTCCAAGGATGGAATACTGTTGCCATATCTGGGCAGGAGCTGCTAAAAACAGCCTATCCTGCCTTGACAGAGTACAAAATAGACTTTGTGGCTTAGTGGGGGATGCCCTTTTCTCTACCCTGCAACCTCTCTCCCACAGAAGAGACGTTGCAAGCCTATCCTTGTTTTATCGTTATTTCCATGGCAGGTGCTCGTCTGAACTCCAATCTCTGGTCCCCCCTCGCCAATCTTTCACGAAAAACACCCGTCTAGCTGAATCCACTGTGAAAAATTTACCCCACTCAATATCTGTGCCTAAATCAAAACGCGAATTCCATGAACAAAGCTTCTTTCTTAGAACTGCACGCCTGTGGAACTCTGTTCCGTCTGCCTGCTTTCCTCCGGACTACAACTTGGATGTCTTCAAGTCCAATATTAACAAATTCCTAATGAATCGCCCCCTTAATTAAACACTTCATCAAATCTCCACACTAACGTAATGTACTTGCAATAACCCTTATCCCTGAGTGGCTTCCGGGCCTCGATAAGTGGTGTAAAAAAAAAAAATTTTAATTTGTCCAGATTTGGTATATATTATTGTAGAGTCCTGATTTCAAATATAAAAAAAAAAAGTTTGGAGGTGACATCAGCTAGAATCGAAACCAAAACCAAAACTTTAGCATTCAAAGCTGGTGACGTTACCACTGTACCAACGTGACGTGCATAAGGATTGATTAAAAATAAACTAAGATGAATGTACAAAATGTATAACGTTTTTTTCAATTCTGACCCTTTAAAAACTATTTTAACCGACTAAAAAAGACAGAGAGACATATATATATATATATATATATATATATATATATATATATATATATATATATGTATTAGAAAGAAAGAGAGAGAGAGAGAGGGAGATCTAATATTATATAAAAGGAACTGTGTGTGTGTGTGAGTTCGTTACCTATGAACTCGAAAACGGCGAGGCCAATTTTTATGAAATTTCACACCAAGGTACTTTATGTGCCTGGCAGTGTTTTTAGATAGGCTTTGTATCAATATGTCTTCAATAAGTATCGATAAACCGAAAAATCCGATGAAAGAAGGAACAGCGATTTTGACCAAAGTTAACACTCTTATACAGCCTAACATCACAAGTGCATGTGAGAAGTTTTATTAGCACACAAGCCAGGCATATCAAATTTACAATAGATCCTTTGATATGACAAGGGCGTGTTCGAAATAAATGTTTCTGTTTAAAACACAATTATATCATATTTGACTTTTGCATTTTAAACTCTAATTCAAGCCATGATATAAAAAATAATTTTATAAAATCAACAATAGGTTCTCTACAGTGCAATGTAGACTACAATGTGATTTTCTTATTTGATATATACATACTTTTTAAGTTATTTAATTTCATTTTTTTTTACAAGGGAGTCACCAATTATCAATGCCTGAAGGCCATTCGAGGATAAAGGTTAATGAGTGTAAGATAGTCAGTTAGATAACAGTGGTTTAAATTGGCTAAACAAGAACTTGTTTACATTGGACAATGGTGACAACGACTCCATTTATGATAACTGTAAATCAAAGTTATGAACATCTTTGTAAAGAAAAAGATGAAGAAGAAACAGTGTGGTGTGGGTCATACTCTGGATAGCGGCCATTTTGGAAGACAATATCGTCTTCGCATATTGCCGAGAACCATTTTAATTGGGTATAAACGGTATGTTATATCGAAAGCAGGAAAAAATTATGTATATATATATATATATATATATATATATATATACATAATTTTTTATATATATATATCTATATTTTTATAAAGTAATAGGGTTCGTGTGTTTCTGTCTGTGTGTACAGCTCTCCATCATCAACGAAATATAAAGGAGGGAAGAGGGTAGATCTCTCCTGGTAGAGAAACATTAGAACCCATTTTAGGATGTTTCTGTTATAGGAGACACTAGAATATTTGCCTAATTTCTTTATATACTAGTCTACAAACCACCCCCATATCGAATGACTTATGCTCATTTGCATATCACATTATATTAAATCTCTTTAACTAATTACCTCGACCTTATTACATATTGGAAATATTCTAATCATTTCAACTGTACTATTTACAAAATCTATTTAACATTTAATTATTTAATATATTTTCATTTAATTTTATATTCGATTTATTTCACTTTACGTATATTATCAAAACAATTCATTGGCGAGCAAAGCTTTGTTTTGGGATTGTATTGAAAATGTAATGGAAATTTCAATTTCGTTCCGTTTTAATCTTTTATATTTCACTTGCCAATATAATTGAAAGAATACAATTCAACTATCGTAATTTTATATAAATAAACAAAAACAAATATTTTAAAATAAAACTTTATTAAAAAAGAAATAATTTTATTTTTAAATGAAAAAAATCAATTTAGTAAAATAATTGTATTAAACACCCCCAGCCTTGTCAGCAAACCTGTAAACCTATAAAAGTTAACATTTCGAATGTAAACAGTGATTTTTCGATTTTGTTAGCGCTTGCCGCAATTAAAGACAATTAAAACGGAACTAACTTTATTTCCATTCTATTTTTTAAACAACCCCCAAAACATAACGCTCTCTTACAGTTATAGCCAATGTTTTTTTAATTAAATAAAACAGGTCAAAATAAACAGATAAGCGCATTTTCTTTTACATTTTTCTTACAACCATTGTCATTTAAGTTAAAAGTAACGATATCCTGCAGTTGGTTAAATGATTTAACCAAGATATCGTTACTTTTGTGGGGTTGTTTTGAAAATGGCACGGAGATTATAATTTCGTTCCAATTTAATCTTTCTGGTCGAGCCTATTTCGAAAGCCTGTCTTATCATAGATTTGAACTACAAATAATTTATTACATTTTGATTATTACTATCTTAAGACTTAAAGCTTATATTTATTTCATTTTTCTATTTATATATTGAATTAGTTATTTCCAGTCTTATTTAAACTTAGCGCTTTCTTTAAACCGGATGAACCTTTTATAAAAATATGAGTTTAACGTAAAGAACACGAACAAGGTTTTATTCAACTGAATTTCTTCCAGTTTACTAACAAAATATATAAATTTAAAAGAGATATAATTCATAAAATAAAAAGGTTATGTAATTTAAAAGAAATACACGTACTCACAAAAGCAGAACTTTTTTTACACATTTTTTTCTTTAAAACCATAACAATGAGACTAACAATTACATAGATCTTAGTAATTATTTGTTTTAATAGAACTGTTTTAATTGTACTGTTTACTTAGTTAACCTAAGTTGGTATTACATTTATTTTACATTTACTTTTTTTTTTAATTATTACTTTTAGATTGTGACGTTTACACCCGGAAGTAATGAGTCACACGTAGGTCGCTTTTATTCATTCCTTTTGGTCAAGATCAAAGTGTAGTATCTGTTCTTCAGATGCTGCACTTAAGATAATTTGTACCAGTCAATGGAGGGGAAACCCTCTATACTGGGACAATTATTATTTTTGGTAACCAGAGTGCCCCCTTTTTGCCTACTTTTAGGGGAGCTGGTTTTTACCTCACATTAAAAACGGCCTTGTGCCTAATTTGTTCAGTGGGGGAGCAAATAAACACCATCTGTTCTTCAGATGCTGCACTTCATTTTCTTGTTCTCTTTCGGTGGAGGAGAAATCCTTCACGACTGAGACAATTTTTATTTTTGTACCTTTTCTCCACGTTAAAAAACGACCCTGGTGTCTAACTCTGTCCCGTGGGGAGGCATAGTAAATAGGTACAATATAATTGTTTATAATTGTACTATTCAGAAATATTATTTATAGTTCGTCCATTTCAGTTAGTATACATTTCCTTTACGCTTAATTAATTTACAATCATTAATATCGTTAAACAATTCCGTTTAAAACCGAAATTATGCCACCCAAACGAAGTAGAAACGAAAGTGAGGAAGAAAGAATGGAAAGATTGGAAGCTAATAGACTAAGAGTTGCTGCAATTCGCTCCAATGAAAACAATTCAGATAGAGAAAGACGTCTAGAACTTAACAGGATACGTCAAAGAGAAAGGAGAGCAAGACTGTCAGATTTGGAAAGAGAAACCCAACGTGAAGCTGACAGAACTAGACATGCTGTAAGGCGGTTAAATTCATCACAAGATGAAATTCAAGAAAGGCAAAGATATGCACTGGAAAGAGAAGCAATATTACGATCGAATGAATTATATGAGGTAAGTAGACGTACACAAGGTCAGTTGAGAGTGGCTCAACGACATCAGAATGAATCGGAAACCCAACGAAGCTTTCGCCTATACCAAGGGCAACAACGAGAGGCTGCATGGAGAGAGAGTATGACTTTGCCCCAGCAATTGACAGAAAACGAGGCAGCTAGACAACGAATGACTGCTTTGAGACACCATGAAATAGAACACTGCAATAGAAAAGGATTGCTCTACAACAAAAATGACTCTCTCACTACAGCTGATATAGGAAAAATGGACAAAGTATGTCAACATTGCTCAGCTGTAAAATTTAAAGGAGAAACCCCTGGTTGTTGTTGTTCTTCTGGCAAAGTTGTGCTTGATAGCTTTCCACCACTGCCTCAGTTGCTTCAAGATTTGCTCTCCGGCAATGGTCCCATCTCTAAAGATTTTCTGCAAAATCTACGCTGTTATAACAATTGTTTTGCAATGACATCATTTGGTCACAAAATTGCGGCAGTACATGGGTGGAATCCTTCTTTTAGAATTCGAGGCCAGGTTTGCCACCAGATTGGGAGTCTTTTACCACCTGAAGATGAAACAGCAAAGTTTATTCAAGTCTACTTCTTGGATAGTCTGGAAGAGGAACTACATAATCGGGGACGTGACAGTAGACTCAATAGAGACATTCTCCAAAGTCTGACTGAATTTTTACATGAGAACAACAGCTTTATTTGTCAGCTGAAAACAACAAAGGAGAGGATTGAAGAAGAACACTTGGTAGAACATAAAGTTGTCATAAGGGAAGACCGAAGGCCGCAAGAAGAGCATCCACGGCGATTCAATGCTCCAACAACAACGTATGAGATTGGAATATTAATGGAGAATGAACCAACAGCTAACCGGGATATTGTCTTGCGTTTTAGAAATGATACATTAAAATGGATCTCCGAACTACATCCCCTCTACGATACTTTAATGTACCCGTTAATGTACCCCTATGGTTCTCCATCTTACAACATCTACATGAAGGCATCCAATGGGCGAAAAGTTACCCAACAGCAATTTTATTCGTACCATTTAATGACTCGGCCTGGAAACTATTTTCTCTGGTACCGAAGGCTATTTCAACAATGGCTGGTGGATGTGTACTGCAAGATTGAAACAGAACGTTTACAGTTCCTGAGGCGTGAGCAACAGACCCTGAGAGCTGACAATTATAGCAACTTGAGAGATTCAATTCTTAGGGAGGATGGGAATCCAGAACAGTTTGGTCAACGAGTTGTACTTCCGGCAACTTATACAGGAGGCCCTCGATACATGTTTGAGCGTCAAAGTGATGCCATGGCATATGTTCGGCGAATGGGCCGAGCCGACCTCTTCATCACGTTCACAACAAATCCAAAGTGGACAGAAATTACAGAAAATTGTCTTCAAGGGCAAGACCCTCAGGATCGTCCAGATATTGTTGCCAGGGTTTTCAGGCAGAAGCTAAAAAAGTTACTTGAATTTATTAAAAAGGGAGGATTTGGCAGGCTGAGGGCTTTCCTGTACAGTATTGAATATCAAAAAAGAGGACTGCCGCATGCACACATCCTCACCTGGCAGGCCCCAGAGGACAAACTTCTACCAGAAAAAATGGATCTCTGCATATCTGCAGAGATCCCTGACAAAGAGGAAGATCCTGATCTTCATGCTAAAGTGATGGCACATATGGTGCATGGACCTTGTGGACCATTTAATCCAAATTGTCCATGTATGATTGACAACAAATGTTCCAAAAAATACCCAAAAGAATTTCTTCAGTGTACCGAGCAAGGCCAAGACTCTTACCCCAAGTACAGGCGAAGAAAACCAGAAGATGGAGGCCAGACTGGTACAATAAGGATGAAGAGAAATGGTCGGTATGTTAATCAAGAAATAACAAACCAGTGGATTGTTCCGTACAACAAGGTCCTCCTTCAGCAGTTCAACGCTCACATTAACGTAGAAATTTGCAGCTCGATCCAAAGCATCAAATATGTCCTCAAATACGTGAATAAAGGATGTGATCAAGCAGTGTTTGAACTACAAAGAACTGATGGAGCAGCTAACCAACAAGGCCAAGTACAAAGTCACATTGTGGATGAGATCCAGCAGTTCCAGAATGCAAGGTATGTTGGCAGTTCAGAGGCGGCCTGGAGGATATTGGAACATCCCATCCATGAACATTTCCCCCCAATTGTACAACTTTCTGTTCATCTTGAAAATGGGCAGCGTGTCATGTTCTCAGCTGATACTGCTCTGGAACGAGCCCAAGGTCCACCGCCTGCCACAACTTTGACAGCATTTTTTCAACTCTGCCATGAGGATGACTTTGCAAGGGGTCTCAAATACGCAGAAGTCCCTGAGTTTTACACTTGGAACAAATCGACAAAGAAATGGATGAGAAGAATGCGTGGGGTACAAGTTGAAGGTACTGAAAATGATGATGTATGGAAGGCACCATGCATTGGGAGAATCTACACGATTAGTCCAAAAGCAGGGGAGTGTTATTTCTTACGCCTGTTGCTCAATGAGGTTGCTGGTCCAACTTCATTTCAAAATTTGCGAGCATACAATGGTCAGGTGTTTGAAACATACAGAGCAGCGTGCCTTGCTCGAGGCCTTCTAGAAAATGACCATCACTTGCATCAAGCAGTAGGAGAGGCAAGTGCCACTCAATCACCTTCAAATTTGCGAAGCCTATTTGTGATAATTTTAACAGCCTGTGAGCCAAGAAATCCTCTTGAGATCTGGATGGCTTTTCGTGATGTAATATCTGAAGACATTCTTCACAGATACAGGCAAGAAGTTAACAATCCAGAAGCAGATTTTAATGAGGACATCTACAATAAAACTCTTTGTCTAATTGAAGAAAAAGTTCTCCTTATGTGCGGTCAACCATTGGCAAGCTATGGATTACCTGCACCAACGCAAGGGAGAGATGAAAGACTCGCGAGAGAGTATCAACGTGAAGTTACTTATAATCTTGAAGAACTTTCCCTACAAGCAGAAAATATGCAAGAAAAACTGACCGATTCTCAAAGAGAAGTTTACAATTCATTCATGGCAATGTTGGAAGCACAAGGTGAAATGAACAAAAACATGATGTTTCTTGATGCTCCAGGTGGTACGGGCAAGACTTTTGTAATCAATTTGATCCTTGCAAAGATTAGATCCATGAGAAAGATTGTGCTTGCAACAGCATTCAGTGGCATTGCTGCTACTCTACTACAAGGTGGCCGCACTCTTCACAGCACTTTTAAAGTACCCTTGGATACTCATCGAATGGATCAGCCAGTTTGCAAAATTACTGGTAACTCAGCCTTGGCAAATGTAATTAGAGACACCTCTGCAATCATTGTAGACGAAGCCCCAATGACGCACAAGAGTGCTTATGAAGCAATTGACCGAACACTGCAAGACATCACAGGAAACAAGAATCCCATGGGTGGCATTCCAACCTTATTTTGCGGTGATTTCCATCAAATCCTCCCAGTGGTTAAAAATGGCACAAGGGCTAACATTGTCAATGCAAGTTTGAAACAATCCTATCTCTGGAGGCACGTTATAGTGAAGAGACTGACTACTAATATGAGAGCCTATATCTCTGATAACACAGCTGCAGCAGACTTCTCAAAATTGCTTCTCCAAATCGGTAATGGTCAGTTTCCTATCACTTCTTCACCTGACACAATTAAGATTCCAACTGCGCTTGGTAAATGTGTCGGTAATCAGAAGCAACTGAAAGACAAAGTGTACCCAGACCTGCAAAACAATGGAAAATCACCGGATTGGCTTGCTGAGAGGGCTATTATTTCGCCATTAAACAGCAATGTGAATCATTTGAACAATTCAATAATGGATGAATTTCCAGGAGACACAAAGCAATACAAGTCAGTTGATTCGGCTACTAATGAATATGAAGCTGTTCACTACCCTGTGGAGTTTTTAAACTCTTTGGAGATATCTGGAATGCCTCCACACATTTTAAATCTCAAAATTGGATCGCCAATCATGATTCTTCGATCCTTGGAACCGCCAAAAACAACAAACGGAACCAGATGTGTTATCACCAGATTGCACACCAATGTACTTGAGGCCACCATTTCCTGTGGTCCCTACAAAGGCGAAACCGTTCTACTGCCAAGGATCCCCTTAGTTCCATCGGACTCAGAACTTCCATTTAAATTCCGGAGACTCCAATTTCCTGTGAAGGTGTGTTTTGCAATGAGCATAAACAAAAGTCAAGGTCAGACATTTAACACCATTGGCGTAGACTTGACATCAGACTGCTTCAGTCACGGTATGTTCTACGTCTCCATCAGCCGGACAGGAAGTTCAGAAAAACTCTACATTCTGGCTCCAAATCAAAGCAGCAGAAATGTAGTTTACCCTGAGGCTCTTCAGTGAAAAGTTCGAGAAATGGATATGAGGAAAAACTGATATGATCTGATTGTGGTAAGTTTTTAGTATTGAATGTGCAAGATAAAATTTAAGCAAGAGTTGAAAATTACTTCAATGAAAAATTTACTATGTAACATCAAGTTTGATGAAAATGTTTTGTGAAGTTCCTGATTGAATTTCAGTCACTACAAGAGGTAGTTAAAATGTTAATCACCTTATGCAATCGTTGCTCTTACAACATCAACTTACTGGAAAGGTGCCCACAGATTTTGGTACCCGAGTGCGCAACAAAGCTCCGTGCGAAGCACGGGTATCTTTGCTAGTATAATATAAAGCTGAACGTCTGTGTGTGTGTGTGTGTGTGTGTGTGTGTGTCTGGTCACGAATAGGCTCCTATATGGTTGACGATTATAGAAAACCGATCACATATAATGATAGAAGATGTATCGAGACACAGAAATGGGTATGTTTGATCTGGCATAATGATGATTCATTAAAATTGTGGGGTCTGCGTACGCGCCTGGTCCACAAAGTATGGAAATAAAAAATGTAAAAATTAAAAAACAACGTTTACAAGTGTTTTTGATATAGATGTACATAATAATACTTTGATAAGTATGTTTTAACTTAAATAGGGATGGTATAATAAAATTGTGGGGTCTGCGTTCGCGCCTGGCCTCCATAGAATGGAAATAGGCACAAACTTTAATAAAGACTTTTCATATCTATCTGTGTCAGTATACTTTGATAATTATGTTTCAGTTTGAAGAAATATGGTATAATAAAATTATGGCGTGTTCGTTTGTGCCTGACCTCCATAGAATGGAAATATGTCACAAAGTTTAACAAGGTTTTTTAATATAGATCCACAAAATATTGTGATAAGTGTTTCAGTGTGAACAGGTATGGTATAATAAATTATGGGGTTTATCTATTTTATTTTTACTTTCATAATATTTTGCTTTGGTTTTGATACCCGCAACTTCGAAGCTATCTCTTTACAACCCTTCCTTTTCATAACCTATCATACTTTCATAAATCAGAGTCCATTTTCTGTAGGCTGTTTTTGAAACCAGTCTACGACGAGTACTTTTGCTAGTATATATATATATATATATATATATATATATATGTATATATATATATATATATATATATGTATGAAAATTTCTTTTCGGGGGTACAAAATTTAATTATGGCTGAATACAGGACAATTCACATGATGATTAAAAAAATAAAAAATGAAAATAAAGGGTAGCTAACCAGGTTTCGTTCCTCGCTCAACAGAGCTAAACCGAGGAAAATATGATTAAAAAAATAATATGGCGGGGGAGGAAAAAAAAAAAAAAAACGAAAAATAAGCCAGGGGGAAAAAATTACATAGAAAATAAATTAAGTCCTGAAAGATTTTCTTTTTGCTTGCAAAGAGAAGGTCTCAAAGACTTAATAAAGATATTTTCTAGAATTTTTAGATGAAAGAGTGAGTGCGACTTATTCAAGATCGTAAACATGTCAGCACTGAAATTCATGGCACACGCATGGTTATTTATGAGGTGTTCGCAAATCGAAGAACCATACGTATTACTCAAAACATCCGAAAATGAAAATTTTGCATAACGAATCTTTGATGGTACGTGTTGTTTCAAACGAAAATCTAATCTTTGTGATGTTCGCCCAACATAGTGCATGCTGCAACTACATTTGAATAAATAAATAAAGAATTATTATGGAGGAGGGGAGAACATCTTTGCAAATGGACGACAACATAGGTCTGGTTGAATATATATATATATATATATATATATATATATATATATATATATATATATATATATAAATTATTATATATATATATATATATATAATAATTTATAAAATGTATATGGTGATTAAGCTACACTGAATATTCCGCGTTTCATCCACTCTAGGACTCTTCAGGCTTATGCGCGAATTCTGTGGTTGTTTATCGTTTTTATTCACGCATAAGCCTGAAGAGTCCTAGAGTGGATGAAACGCGGAATATTCAGTGTAGCTTAATCGCCATATACATTTTATAAATTACTAACTAGCTCTACCTACGTATTGAGCACTTTTGAAGTAAATACTTAAAGTTTACGCATAAATCTATACTTTCGTATATTAATTTTATGTGAGTAAATTAAGTAGTTATATATATATATATATATATATATATATATATATATATATATATATATATATAGTAATTTATAAAATATATATGGCGACTAAGCTACACTGAATATTCTGCGTTTCATCCACTGTAGGATTCGTCAGGCTTATGCGCGAATTTTGTGGTTGCTTCTTGTTTTTATATATGTTGAGGATTACTAGTTAGCCAATCAATAGTTATATATATATATATATATATATATATATATATATATATATATATATATATATATATAGAGAGAGAGAGAGAGAGAGAGAGAGAGAGAGAGAAAATAAAAAAGGAACAAACCGTATTATGTGTTCATCAACGTTTCGTCTTTATTTCGAGACTTCGAAATAAAGATGAAACGTTGGTGAACACATAATACGGTTTGTTCCTTTTTTATTTTCTCTATTTTGTCGGAATACTATTTCCATTATTTTCATCATATATATATATATATATATATAATGTGCAGATTCCCGAGTTTAACAAGATACATCTAAAGAAAGCCAGAAGTTACATCGACCGAAACGTTGTGAAATAACAGCCAAGATGAGAACATTAGTTCGAAGAATCCAAATAATACGAATAACTAATCCTCATCTCAAAAATTTTTAATTTTCAAATAAATCAAATTGAGTAAGCGACAAATTTCCCTAACTATATTTCTCCTAAAACTAGCGGGGCCTGTGGAAATTCCACAGGGGCATCTTTCATTGATTATTGCTGCTTAGCGTTCTGTAGACATTCAGTGTGAATGGTAATATTATTGCAGCCCTTTTGTTAAAACTGTAAAAGTATCTAAGTAATCCGATTGATGTAATGTCAGAATATATCTGGTTATTACAGTTTATCAAGTTCCTTATAGGAGTCTGTAACATATTTCCATCGTATGAATGCCCAGTGCGAATGGAAACTCCACAATATCATTATACCATCTTTAGACAGAAGAGATACAACCCTTGGATCCTAGCCAGTAGACCAAGAAGGTATATTTTAGTTTCACGTACTGCCCAATTTTGATTTAATTTTCTTTTACATTGCGTCCTTGGTGATCGGAAGATCCTATTTATTATAAAAGGAGGATAAAAAGTGATAACATACTATGAACACTAAATTAATTTTATGTTTGTAGTATGTTATTACTTTCTAACCTCCTTTTTAATAAATAGGATCTCCCGATCTAATAACTTATAATCTGGAAACCGTGACATGCGAACGTATGTACATTAAAAGTTACTACGGTATTAATATATAGATAATTCATATCGGTATTAGTAATGATTATCATGAGGTTTTAGAAAAACAGTCTAACATTACTAACTTTTCAGGCAACGAGTGATACACATGAACTACAAAACATAGCAACAAGGTATACACACTCATGTAAATAGGCTTTAAGAATTTGATGCAAAACTGAAGTATTTGAATACTTCCTAACTATCGGCGTAATGCTACCGGAAGCGGTGACAAGGGAAATCAGTTCCTTTACTTGTATTGTTCTTCAGTATTTCTATCGCAAAGCGATTTATTGAAATAGAATAGAAGAAAAGAACATTATCGAAAAGTATACCATAAAAATTAACAAAATTATTCAAATAAAAATAGCACAATTAGTTTTTATTTGCAACAAAATTAAAAAATAAAAGTTTTTATTTTTATAAGAAATATATATTTATGAAAGTATGAAAAGAATTTTTTTTTTTAATTTTAAAAATAAGTTTTTTTTATTTGAATTTATGTAATAAATATGCTTCTGAAAGTATAAAAATAAAATTATTGAAATCAAAATAACAATATTTCAAACATAAAAAAACAACGTATCCAATACATAATATTCCCAAAATAGCTTTAAAAGATTTAAAAAAGTGTTTTCATCAATTCTTTTAAGGTTTTCAATGATTATTAAATAATTAATAAAAAAAGAACAATCGGAAAATGTAAAAATACGAAAAAAGATACATGCATAGGGAAGACATTTTTTTTTTTAAATTACATTTTCACCCCAAACAAGGCACATTGCCACTTTGGTGTAGGGGGTTACTATCAGGGGCAACAGCTACTGGGGTACTATGTAGGGAGTTGGGCAGCAAGATGTCGGTTCACATTATACTTGAACTCCTGCATGTCAGTAGAGTTGGGGAAGCAGGGACCAGGAAGGGAATTCCAAAGTCTAGTGGTTCTGGGGAAGAAACTACTGGAATAGAAATCTCTTTTACATCTAGGGATCTCTACTGTGTGAGAATGGGATTTAGCTGCCTATCAGGTTTGTTGGGGATATTTACGTATTTACGGGGGCACAAGTGCATGTAGTTCGTCAGAGCATTCACCATTAAAGTACTTGTAGAACAGGCAGAGGGACGCAACATTTCGTCAATGGGACAGAGGCTGAAGCTTAGATGACAGTTCAGGACCTATCAGGTTGGTGACTCTCTTTTGAACCTTGTCTAGGAGCGAGAGACTAGTAGCCGATGCACCAGCCCAAACATGAGAACAATACTCCATACATGGGCGAATGGTGGCCTTGTAGAGGTACAGGATACTTTTGGGTGTTAGTAGTTTTCTAGCACGGTAGAGAGAGCCTACCTTCTTCGCAGCGGTTCTGGCGATGCTTTCAATTTAATTATTCCAATTCATGTTTCCTGTGAACGTTAGGCCAAGGAGTTTAAAAGATGTACTTTCAGATAAAGAGTCATTGGCCATTGCTATTGGTGGTAAAGAAGGTTTCTTGTAACTATTGAAGGAAACAAGTTTAGTCTTGGCAACATTGAATGTGACCATCCATTTTTGCCTCATTCCACTACAAATTAGAGGTCATCCTCTAGTGTTTCTGCCATATCTTTAGCTATGTGTTCATTTGTTTTCCTGTCGTGTCTGTTATAGAGTGTGGTGTCATCAGCATATATACCCATCTCAGAGGCAATTTTATCGGGGAGGTCATTTATGAATATTAGGAATAATAGAGGTCTAAGGATCGACCTCTGAGGCACTCCCACATTCATATCATATTGTTTAGATGTAGGACCGTCGAGGACAACCTGGATTTTTCTCTTATCTAAGAAGGATTTAATTATGTTAAGTATTCTTCCAGTGATACCGTATGATCTAATTTTCCTGAGGAGACCCTCATGCCATACCCTGTCAAAAGCCTTAGATATATCTAGAGCTGAGTGAATGGTATATAGGTTCAGAGATTATAGGCATGAGAGAAAAAAGCGAAGGAACTGATTTGCCTTGCCACCACTTCTGGTAGTGCTATGCCAGAAGTTAGGAAGTATAGCTGACCATAACCGAATTTTCAAATGAGGAGTTGTGTCTACATTATATCCCTACTGCTAAAAATCCTGAAATTTGGGGAATATTTATTAATTGATGTCTCATAATTAGTGTCACAATCTCACAAAAATCAGAGGTATTTGAATTTTCTTGAAGGTCTTCTACACCCTTTTTTGTTTCTATGGTTAAACTAATAATTTCCTGGGTAAAAACTTCCAACTCTAAAACTTGACACTCTTTCAAGTTGATTGCACACAACGACATACGTAGCACGTCTTCATCCAACTCATCCCCTATTCGCTTCACGTCCATTTTTATTCACCTGTCTCATTTGCATATATACGATGTCATGGTCCTAGGCCTGGAGAAGGCTGGGGGAAGAAAAATGAGACCTCAGAGTGGACGTTAGTCAAGCAGTGGACGTAATTCTATGGCAGAAAGAAACAAAACAACAGCGATGCTGCTGGGGTCAAGTTATTTCTAGAATCGATGTAAGGCCATGCCGAGGTTACAAAAAGCCAAAAAGAAGAAAGAAAGAAGAGGGGTAGGGTTAAGGTTAGGGTTACATAGGGAACAGCAGAAGTAGCCAAAAAGAAGAAAGAAAGAAGAGGGGTAAAAAAGGAAAAAGAAGAGAAGATTCTGGGTTTGTCACTGGACATGAGCTATGTTTCTCTGGCCTCCGTTGAAAGGAAAAGGGAGTCTGGGTTCGCTATTTGGCTGGGCTTTTATGTTGTTTGCAACCCAGCATATAAATCGGCTAGGTTTTATCGGCACGAATGTATCATTAAACGAACTGTTGATCTCATCTCGGAACTAATCTCTTCCCCACCCCCACCTTCCTCTGAGGCTAGTGGCGACTGCCTTTTTCCTCCATCATCGATGAACTTTCCTTGCTGCTTTCAATTCTGGGTTATTTTGTTTGTTTGTTTGTTTGTTTGTATGGTTAAACTAATAATTTCCTGAGTAAATTCGACACATTGCTGTCAAAACTTCTAACTCCCCACTTTGTTGTCAAAACTTCCAACTCTAAAACTTGACATAACAAAAAAAAGAAAAAGAAAAAAAGACCCCCTCAAAAAAATATATATAAACTATATTTCTGCCTCCTACCTCCTCATTCTTACATGTTGAATTTTTGCTTCGTATTTTTCTTTGCACGCTTCGCTTCTAACCGTTTTAATTGGAAATTCGGGAAAATTTGATAGACTTAAATTTGCTTGCACTCAACTGGATTCAGGCGATAGCTTGATGGGAGCCAGTTGAGTAGCCATCCTTGGAGGTAAAGTCCCTTACCCTTCTCTAAGCCGGGTGCACGCATGACCCTAAGTCTGTGTGCTGGAATCAAAATTACTTCTGTGCATTTAAACCTGGACCAACAATGTAATAATGGTAGCAGTCTGCGTCGCTCACATGAGCATCAGCCATAAAACAAACTGAGTATCGCCATTTTAGCCTTTCTTTCCTTTTTTTTACACGAACGACCCTTTGAAGCATGCTCGCCAAGTAAGTTATGATTTTCTCTACAGTTCTCTCTGCATGAAACTGCACTAAACTAAATGTACTTACAAATCGACTTCATTTCGACGCCACCTTTGCAAGATATTACATGACAAACTTTGAAAAGAATATGGAGAAAAATAAATATATACACCCGATATGTCGATGATGTTTTCATTGCCACAGAATCTTACGAAGACATTAAAAAATACCAATAAAATCTTGAAACCCATTCACATTGCATTCACACATGAACTAAACATTAATAACAAAATCCCCTCTTACATGTGTAATATAGCACGGACGCACGTATGCAAATGTATGTGAAATAACGTCACCGATAAAGAAAAAAAGACTATAACATGGAAAAAGAGGATGATTACATTAGAGACGTGAATAACGTTTGAGATCACATTAGGGTGGTGTTAGAGTAGACAGCAGTAACGAGTAAATAAATGTTGTACACAAAAATAAACAAGTTGAAGTTCTTTTCTATTTTTTATCTACTTTGCGACTGATGTTACAACGTGTTGGTTCCCGGACAACGTTACAGATGTATTAATTGATACTAGTAGTCCTATTTGATATACGTTATCAACATAAAATAAACACTGTGAAAAGCTTCAACTTTTTTAATTACCCACACAAATACAAAATAGCCCTTATAAAAAACTTGAACCAACCGGCATATAATAATCTAATCTAGGAAAATATTTTACAAAGAACTAACCAACATAAAATGAAAAGTACTTTTAAAATAATTTGTAATATTTGATATTTTCCTATTGTGTCTTTTAATAGTTTTTTTTGTTCCAGATTAACAATCTAGAAAAAAATTATTGAATTATATGATGAAAGAACATCCAACATAAATGAATCCAAGCATACTAAATCTTGTAGTTGTTTAAATAAATTAAAATGCCCTCTAAGATACAATTGTTCAATCACATCCGTAGTATATAAAGCAACAATAACCATAAGGAAAACCCAAATATAAATAAATATTATATTGACATGGCAGTTAACACATTCAAGGAGAGATTCTCCGGTCATAAATGTTCTTTTAATAATCCCAATTATAATAATAAAACATCGCTCACAACATACTATACGAATTTGATTGAATAAAATCTGACACAAATTGTAAAATGGCATACCTTAAAAATAACAAGCACGTGCAAATCTTTGAACTCACCTTGTTACTTATGTTTAAGTGAAAAACTGTTTATAACTAGGTTCAAGAGTAGGGACATGCTCCTACGAGCTCGTAAATAAAAAAAACGAAACTTCTTAGTAATTTTAATGCTCTTCTATAAAACCTGTTTTAGCTAGAATCATTCATCTATTTTTGCATTACTACAAACTATTTAAAGAGCCAAATTTTTTACGGTTGATCACAAATGCTTATTTATTTATTTATTTTTTTTTTACCTCAATACATACTGATAGATTCATACAATCTCCTGCCCCACCCTCTCAAATTTGACATTTCCAATACCTACATTACCTGTTTTTATTTCCATACTATGAGCCGGATCGAACTGGATGCCTACCTGGTTTGTACTTATAATGATTGTTCTAACCCTGTACTTAAAACCTTGTCTATTCTCATTTCTAAATTTGTACTATTTGTATAAAGGTCACTGTGTGTGTGTGTGTTTTTGAATTCCTTCCTCATAGGTTGGGAAACGGCCGAGCCTATCGTTTGCAAATTTCACACAAAGGTAATTTATATTTCTGACAATGTTCTTAGATATATTTTGCACAGAAATTCACCTGATAAGTATCGAAAATCGAAAAAATCCGATCTTAAAAATAGTCTTTCCTCTCTTATAGATAAAAAGAATTTTTATAGGGGGATATTTTATGTTATACCGCTGTAACATTGGCTGGTGTAATGCAAAATATTCCCTTGTATAAATTCTTCTTTATCATCTGTAAGAGAAGAAAAACTATTTTTAAGATCATCAAACACAAATATCAGCTAATGTGATATTGTAAACAAACGCAGACGGAATTTGAAGAACGACGTTATCATTCTTATATTTAAATTTTTTTGCGAATTAGTTCACCAGCTAAATTATTCCTCATAATATATAATAATCAATAGATGATTCATTCTATAATAATACATACACAATCTGCATAAATTAACATATCATGTTTAAGCTTATTGTATGACCAGGTAACGCCAGGTGTCCCGCTAGTATTAAATTTCTCTTTGAGAACAACATGTGGTGTTATCCAGAGTTTGAGTGACAACAAATCTCCCCAGATTTCCAGTACTCTCCACCTCTTTCAATAACCTTTGCAGATGAATTTGTGTTATCGCAACAGCCGCTTACCATTGATTTATCATTGGTTGCAACCATTGGTCTTCACTGGAATTTAGGTGGCAATAAGCCTCCCCGAGGTTTCAGTCCACTTTGCACTCATCCAGTGGAGGTCTGGTGAGTGCTTACTCTCCTCTGTCTTTCCATTCTCCGTCATCTTCCTTGGTTATTTGGTGTGGTGTCAGTTTATGGTGACACACACACCAAAAAAAAAAAAAAGTGGGGGAAGGCAGGGACACAGAGGGGTTAACTTAAAATTAAGCAGTTCAAGGGGTTTCCTTAATATTTCAGCCTTTTTCATTATTGTTATATGTTGTATCTCCTCAGCCATCCCTCTGATTCCAATCTCTCCCATTCATTTTTTCAAAGTTTTTCGGTATTGTTCCTAGTGCTCCTACTATTATTGGTGTTACCTTGACTTTCCTCATTTTCCATATCCCCTTCAGCTTTCTGACCAATTCCATGTATTTGCTCTGCTTCTCTGTCTCCTTGATATTAACCCTGTACTCTGTTGGAACGGCAAAGTCGACAATCTGGCAGGATTTTTCTTTCTTGTTAACTATTATGACATCTGATCTCCTTGCTTGAATGGATTTATCCATTTGTATATCCATGTCCATAGAATTTTGTGACTTTCATGATAGGAGGACCATTTTTCAGAGTGTTCAAGATGCAGTTGTCTGCATAATTTTGATTGTGTCTATTTTTTTTTTTTGAGCTAGTTTGCTGCATTCACTTATTATGTGGTTTACCGTTTTGTCTCTTTGTCCACAGAGTCTGCATTTGCTATTTTCTTGTGTCTTGTCGATCCTTGCTTTGATGTGGTTGGTCCTGATTGTATTATCTTGTGAAGCTGTTATTAATGATTCAGTTTTTCTGTTTAGGTTTCCTTTTTGTTGCCATGTTCAAGTGTTTTCGTTAGTCTCATCTTTTGTTAAACTTATGAATCGTCCATGTAGCTGTTTCTCTTCCCATTGTTCTTTTCTCATCTTTTCTGTCACCGCTGTTGAGGCTTTTCAGCTCATGGTGTCTGAGCCTCCTTTCCTGTTTTCTTCATGCTTCATCAATTGAGTGTGGGTAGAGGGGCTTAAGTTTTAATTTGACAGCTGCCACTGTTGAACTCGTTCTTTTACCAAAGAGTCTTTGTGCTGCCCTGGTGCTAAGTCCTTTGGTTGGCGCATTATGTAGGTTCAACAGCCCTCTTCTCATGATGCTTTGCATTTGCAGAAGAAGCATTTGGTAATTTTTACTACTGCTTCAGCAGCACCATTTGCTTGGATGTTGCCGGGTGATAATGTTTCATGCTGGAACAGCCATTTCCTTGCAAATTTTCTGAACATGTATGATGACAATTGAGGACTAGTGTCAGAGGTCAATAACTCTGGAATTCCATGGTGTGTGAAATGCGCTTTCATGCATTCAATCATAGCTTTTGATCTGGGTGTATCCAGTTTGTCAATTTCCAAGAAATTGCTATGTCTGTCCACTGTGTATCAGATAGCTGTTCCTTCACCATGAGGTCCACTGCTACTTCTTGCCAAGGTCTATCCGGGACTGGTGCTATGATTTGTGCTTCTGCTGGCTGGCGGTCTTCATAGATTATTCCTGCCCAAAATATGAGGTCCTTTACTCTTTGTTTCATTTCGGTCAGCATAGCATGTGGTATGACTATTCTCTGTCCTCGCAGTATTAGACGATCTTTTTACAGTGAATTCATTTCTGTAATCAAAGAACAGTTTGATCAAATTGAACAGGTTTTTCTTATCATCCGGCTTCCAAATCACCCTTTAGTGATTACTTCTGCCATGTCTTTTGGCGAATCTCTGCAAACCTATGGTCTTGCATCGGTTTCATTGTCAGATTATTCGCTGATGTTATTTCTTTCAATTCTGGCTTGTTTGTTGGTGCTCATGACATAGAAGGAGGTTATGTAGCAGTTTTGGGGCTTTCTGCTAATTGAGACTAGGGTCTTGTGGTCAGTCCAAACTACCACTTCTCTTCCGTGAGTATAGTGGTGAAATTATTCTAGGTTGTATACAAATTCCAGCATTTTCTTCTCAATTTGAGCATATCTTTCTTCAGCATCTGATAGGGATTTACTTGAAAATGCAACTGGTTTGCCAACTTGTGTTAGCTCTGCTCCCAGTCCATACTCGCATGCAGCATCCTCAAGAGTCAGTTCCTTCTGGGGAATCGTAATACGTAAGGATGAGTGAGTTTGTGATTGCTTCTTTTACAGTGTTGAAAGCTGCCTATTGTGAACCTGACCATGCCACGGAAAATCTTTTTTGGTCAGGTTCTAGAGGGGTTTTGTCATTGTTGCAAGGTTGGAATAAATTTTCCTATATAGTTTGTTAGGCCTAGGAATCTGTGGAGAGTTCCAATGTTTCCTGATGCTGGCATATCATTGATAACCCTCTCTTTTTCTGGGTCAACTTCAATGCCATTTTTGGTGATGTGATGCCCATGAAAATGATTGCGTTTAGTGCAGTCTCTAGTTTTTCTGGGTTAAGTTTTACTCCTATTGTTTTCCATTTCTGGAGTAGTTTGTGGTGCCACTTGTTATGTTCTTGGTCTTTCTCATAAATGACCAAATCATCTACAATAATGAAAACTCCCTGAATGTTTGGAAATTGTTCATTCAGCTTTCTTCGGAAGATCTCAGCTGAGGAATTCAGGCCAAATGGTAATTGCCGCCAACAGGATCAGTCAAAGCATGCTTGAAAGGTGGTCAGATCACTAGATGCATCATCGAGCTCACCATGCCAATATCCTGATGATAGGTCTACTTTTGCGAATATTTTTGCATTGCTCATGTCATGTAGGACATCCGCGAGAATTAGTATGCTGCAGTGCTCTCACATGAGTGCTTTGTTGAACTCGTGAGGATCAAGGTATATCCTTATTGTTCCATTTTTATTTTTTGTTCTTGAGATCAAATCATTGCCACCAACAAGAGCAGCTATGAAATTTCACAGCCTCCAAGTTTATTTCCAAATTCACGAATAATGGACATACTTGTCAAGAAATGTCAGGAATTTTATGTCTTGAAATTTTAATATTGTTAAGTTGGATTTTAAAGATGGCGGCTGTTGACCCCCTTCAGCAAGGTTAATTGTGGTAAACTTTGTTTATCTGAAAGAGAGGTTATTCATGCCCAATATGCAAGTTAGCTATTTGTTTGAGATTCAGCCACATTTTGACTGGACTATGATGATAATGCGTCTAGTTGATGTACTTGTGCAACATGCTTCTTGTTTTCATTCGTTCATGGGCTGAGACATTTAGACGCAAAGTAACCCTTCTCATTGTATGCATGGCACAGTTTGCCATGGGCTGGGCATCTGCTGTGATTTGGCACATGTGTGCAGCCACAAAATAGGCATTCTCTTTTGGAGACTGGTTCCTTCGCTCGATTGGCTTCACGTACCCTCATCATCTGGGCTGTATCTAGTCCCATTCCTTTACTGTATATTGAGGCTATTTGAGCCACTCTGCCAACGTCTACACTCTTTTGTAGAGTAATTATAGCAGATCCAGCTTGGTTAACTGGTCATGGACATCTTCTACAATCTGATCCTGCAGAAGTGAGTCACTGTATCGAGCCAAAAGTTGCATGTCCTCGACAGTACTCTTAGATCATCGTAAAACTAGATATATGCTGTCTACAGTTAAGGTAAATACTTATTGAAAATTATTGAACTCTTTGAATTATTTATCATTATTTATTTGTTTATCCAATGTTTCCAATGACTGAATAATTCCTGCATTGATAAGCCTTCAAGCACACTTTTTTAATACATCTTATATTTTTATTCCACCCGAAAAGATCAGAGAAGATTGCAAATTGCATTATTATGATGACTGAACTTATGCATTCATGACCTGAAACTGCTATCCCTCTGTTGCAGATATTGACAATGTGAAACTCTAAAAAAAGCAACTTCTGTCATGAAGCAGAGATGACTCATTGAATTCCTAGCAAAAATGCATTGAGAATGGTAGATAGTATGTAGACAAATAAAAGTTCACCTGTTTTAATGGTACCATTCCCATTTTTGTAGCTTTTCAACTTTTTAATATAGGTGGCTTTACTTTTCCAACGACTCTCATGTGTAATATATCTCACTAATGTACGATGTATCAATGTTGGAATACAGGTCAACTACAGAAAGAAAAAAAAAAACATGTATGATGTATGTACCCATCATGGAACGAAAATGTTGTATTCCAAAAATCACATAAATTAATCAAGTAGTTTTATTTTTATATACAGATAATCATTATTTTAACGATATTTAGCAATTAATACTAAACCGTAACCACTACAGGACCTCTATTTCTGGAGAGGTTTTTAAAAGGAGAGGTAATCAATGATGAATTTTAAAGATGGCGAAGTGAGACACACCATATTCGCATCCTCCAAAAATTGGCTTTTCTTAGGAAAAAAAAAACTACTTGATTAATTTACATGATTTTTAGAATATGATATTTTCGTTCCATGATGGGTACATACATCATAAAAACCTCTCTCTCTATATATTTTTTTAAAATTAGGTTGAGCAGTGGATAAGAACCGTTTTTTAATCATTCCTTTTAGATGGTACAATCAAGTTAAACTAATTTTATTGAAAACTAGCCTGGGTGCCCGACGTTGCCCAGGTGTTTAGAGATGTGTGTTGGGGAAAAAAAAAAAAAAAAGTGGTAGTAGGCAGGCAGGCTCAAACCCGTACCGCGAAGGAGGAAAAGAACGTGAAAAAAAAAACCCTGAGGTCTTTGTTGTTGCGTCCATCACCATTTAAATTAAGGCTAGTCAATCGAAAAGAGGGGATGACTTTCGAAAATATCAGCAAAAAAGCGACCCCTCTCTGTAGAAAAGTGCCCAGTTGAGAATGAAGAAATTAATGTTTTTGGCCAATTTTTCGATATTTGTAGTCCGAAGGGTCGAGCTTCAAAACAATACCAATCTCATGAAAATCTGTCGCCTTTGTCGAAAGTTTTAGGCAGGTAGACATGATGATTGCAACGTCTTGTCAGACGAGTGTCACTCCCTCAGACATTTAAAATCCATGAGCCCAAATGCCTGAGGGAGTATCTATACACAGATGATGTTACAGAGTCTTAGCTTTGTACGACAGCTAAGTCTCTCTCTCGGTTCAAAATGTTGAGATCCAGCAACAAGCAAGAGCAAGATAGCCAGCAACAAATTAAACTGCAGACCAGCTTAATGCGGGTACTGGTCTTCCGCTTTATGGTTTTTTAAATCAGAGATTTGCTTCTCCTAGAAAGGTTGCCTTCACCACGGCTTACGGGAGCCCTCTCCACCCCAATACACATATACACACACACAAATATACACGGTGCTAGTTGGCCGTTGATCCAGAAAAAGAGTTCATTCGCCTCATTCGCAGGTAGACATACATACATACATACATCCATTCAAACAGACAGGTGAAATGTATATTATAGAATAAGGAGAGTGGAAAGTGGACCTTGGGTTATTTTCTGCAACCTTGTAAATCTGTAACGTTGTACATCTTTTTTTAATGGGGTTGTTACATTTTAATGGACCCAACATGTTGTAGACTCTGTCGCAAGGAAACAGAACAAAGGAAAAAAACTCGATTCATATTCTTTTTTTTTTACAAAAGCCTTTATATCCGGTATTTCCAACAGCGCATTTTTCTAAATATTTAAACAGCTCATTTCTACTTCTCCAGCCACATGTGACTTTTCATCTCTACAGTGACGTCACCCACGTATTAAAAATCCATGAATTAAGGAAATAAACATAACTCCTCTCTATATATTCCTTGTATCAAACAATGAAATCGTAAATCGAATATATATGTTTATATTTTGATTTTCAGAATTAAACTTTAACCATTAAACTTGTATATTGCTCTATTTTAAAATATTGAGCTTTACCTTTTTTTTTTGCTAAGATTACCCTGAAAGTATTACCTCAATGTAATTTCTAACAGGGTAATTCACTTGATCTTTAATCTGCGACTTATATATATATATATATATATATATATATATATATATATATATATATATATATGTGTGTGTGTGTGTGTGTGTGTGTGTACGTATATATTTATATATATATTTCTATGGAGACATAAATGCGAAACGATAATAAGTAAGTAAAAGGATAACATCACGAACTAATACCAATAAATAATACTTATTTAATCCTTTAGTCTTCATATTCCATGAGTGATGCTTCAGACAAAGGGAAAAGAATTTCTGTTTTCTGGTCGGAACATATGCATCTAACACTTATTGTTGGCTAGGTTTTTTACCTTGAAGTATTATTTATTTTTTCATTCTTTGCATCAAGTGGCACTTCAAACGATTGCTATGCATAATTTTTTTTTTTTTCAAATATATGGAGTTTTCTGAAGTTTTAATTCATAGGAGGGGGTATTTAGAAAAGCGTGAAATTCTAGCTACTTATACCCTACCGATGTAGTTGTATATTTAAAAAAAAAATCCTTTTGCTTTTGCAAACAATAAAATGCCGTTTTTAAGCGTAGAGAAACGTTCTGAATAAGAAAAAGCATATGCATTATCGGTTGCCTAGAGGGCTTGATTCTTTTACAAAAAACTATGAATTATCGATGAGCCTAGCTGATACCAGATGGATGACCATTTGGAAATACTAGGCGCTCGTTGGTCGCGTAGAGACACTTCCATCACCAGACGTAGTAAAGTGCCTCCTTCCCTCTGCTCTCCAATCGGAAACTCTTGGGCAACATCGAGTAGCCACTTAGCCTCCGATCAGGGTACGTGAAGTCCTAGCAAGCACGTGATCGATGAACTGTTGAACACGATGGTTTCTTTCAGAATTGTTGTGTTAGGCAAATGATATTGATTGAAGTATGATGGCTATTGTAACAAAGTGTGTTGCACATGTTGCGTCCTAAACATGGTCGGACAAAGACACAGTACCATGTGCTCAACACGGCAGAGTCTTGTTAAGCACATTGGAGTATGAGGAGACGTTTGAATAAGAGACCAGGCGTTATTCTGGAAAGTACCTGTAAATAAATGTCGGTTGTTTCATTGAAAAAAGAGTGAATCGAACTTTTTTCTCGTCTTTGTTTCCTTGCGACTGTCTGTGTACAATGTGTGGGTCCCGAGTGTGGACATGTAACAACTATGTTGTACTATGACTACCCGCTCTGTATGAGCATTGCCCTTTTAACAAGAAATTGTAACCTACTGTGGGTACTATACTGCAAAGAACACCAAGGTGGAACGATCCAGAGGGCACTGGTGAGCCATGATCATCGATGTCTGCGAAAAAGCAGACCTGACACATGAAAGAAGAAAAAGAAGAGTGCTCGATTCTTTTACAAAGAACTATGAATTACCGGCAATGAAATTAGGTTAAATTCTGGATAAAAAAAAAATAGAATGCGATACATAATTGATACAAAATTTGACGATGATGAAAAAGTTTCAGATATTAGAAAGACGCGTAACCTCCAAACAAAGAAGACGAACAAACCTGATTTGTAAGCACATTGTACATTTTATTTAAATGTTGTACCTCATTTGTGAGACGTCATTCCTAAATCCACACTATTCATTGCTGAACGCCGAAACGTGATGTTTATTTAAAGGCGTTTCCTAACGACTTTGTTCTCAGCCTAATCTTTCTTCAAGTTCCGGTTGGATGCCGAAGAGAACAGATATGACTCACTAAAAGTTAAAAGGTGTCATATTTTATTGCAGGTTATTGTTTCCGCAAGAGTGATGAGATCATTTTTATATTGTTGTTGTTTTGGTTTACTTTAAAAGAATGCCAAAGCTAGATACCACTCAAGGATTTTTTTTTTACAAGAGAGTCACCACTTATCAAGGCATGGATGCCACTCAAAAATAATCGTTAATGGGTGTACGGTGATCACCAGGACAACAGCAAAGTAATCGTTAGTGGTGGAAATCGGGTATAATTTGATTATTTAAGGAAACAGCTCAAGAATTTGTTTACATTGGACTTGAAGACGACTAGATTGTAGTCAACTGGAAAGCAGGCTAGCGGAACAGAGTTCCACAGACAGGCAGTTCTGCATTTAGATTTAGCACAGATAGGGAGTGGGAAAATTGCTGATAGTGGTTGTACAAAGATGAGTGTTTTTGTGAAGGTTTAGTAAGGGGAGCAGAGGTTGAAGCTCAGACGAACACTTACAATGAAAAAAAAAAACGATAGTAAAGAGACAGATTCACAACGTCGCTTCTATGGAAAAGAGGTTGCAGGGAAGAAAAGAAAGCATCACCCACTAGGTTTTGAAGTCGGTTTTGAACTCTGTCAAGGCAGGATAGAGTGCTTCGAGCATCTCCTGGCCAAATGTAGTAACAATTCTCTATTTTAGGTTGTATCTGACTTTTATATAGGTAAAGGATTGCATCGGAATTGAGATACCTACTGGAGCAGTAGAATGATGCAACCATTTTTCTGGCGACTTTGAGAACAGATTTAATGTAGCAAGGAGCTTCTTTAGGACGAGAGTAATTGATCAGAGCGTTTCTGGTGAAAAGATAGAAGATTAGTTTTTGATCCATTAAAATTAATTAATTACTTTTTGTCAATTGAAGATTAGTTTTTAATTTTTGTCAATTGAAGATTAGTTTTTGATCCATTAAAATTAATTAATTACTTTTTGTCAATTTGCATCACGTGCTTAAGGTTGGAGGAGAGAAAGTCAGAGAGATCTTGGTTGTTGCCGACATTTGAAGTGTTGCCTTAGATATGTTGACTAATGAACTTAGAATTTGATTTGGGAGATCATTGATGAAGATAAGGAAGAAAGTTGGGGCCAGGATGGATCCTTGAGGTATGCCAGCATTGACACTTTAAGTTTTGGATTTCTGCATCAACGAACACTTATAAAAGCCTATCGGACAGCAAAAATTTGATGGTTGAGAAGATATTTCCAGATATTCCATAACTGGAAATTTTGTGAAATAGACCTTTATGCCAAACCCTATCAAATACCTTTGATGTGACAAAAGCTATTGCTCTTGAGGGGAAAACTTATCAATAGATTCATTGACCCTATGTGGAATTACAGATAGTTCATCAGCTCTAGATCTTGCAAGACAGAAGCCATATTGCTTGTCACTGAGTGTAACAGTGTGCATATAAGCGTGTGTGAGAAAATCAGCAGCAGCCGAAGCATAGCTGACTAGCAAAAATATTAGCAGTGGCAGCCATTAAAGTACATGTCAAAAGTGTGTGTGAGCTTGCGTCACAAGAAAAAGAGAGAAAAATACACCACATGGTTGAGAGGAGAAGCAAAGTATGTGCCAGGGAAGATAGATGTGTAAATACGAGGGCGATAAAGCGCTGGCTAGCACCAGTGTGAGGTGGCGAGGACAGAGACTTTTAAAAAGCACAGGTGTGTGCAAAAAGACATTTGCAAGATAACGAAATGCGTTGTTTTGGAAAAACCACGAAAACATGCGTTTCATTTGCACTTAAAAAAATGTCAAGTCAAATTTTTCTTTCTTTTTTTTAATTTGTTTTTTTTTTTTCCTTTGCGACAGTGCCAGACAATGTGTGGGTCCAAGAGGTTTGAAGTGTAACGACACAGTCAAAAAGTAACGGCGACATTAGTGTTCAGCTTAACAGAAACATTCATTTTGAACACACCCCTGTCAAATCAAAGAACCTACTGTCGATTTTATATACCAGGCCTTTCGGCTTGTGTGGTAATAAAACTTCTCACATGCACTTATGATGTTAGGCTGTATGAGGTGTTAACTTTTGTCCAAATCACCTGTTCTTTTTTTCAGTGGGTGTTTTCAATTATCGATACTTATTGAAGACATTTTGATACAAAACCTATCCAAGAACACTGCTAGATACATAAAGTACCTTGGTGTGGAATTTCATGAAAATGAGTCCAGCCGTTTTGGAGTCCATAGGGAACTCTCTCTCTCTCTCTCTCTCTCTCTCTCTCTCTCTCTCTCTCTCTCTCTCTTTCTCTCACACACACACACTCACAAAGTTCCTTTTATATAATAGTAAATAATTCTGAAGGTCGACATGTGTATGATGAATACTTAAATATGTGTATGCGTTTATGCATCCATGTGAATAATTTTGTGCCTCTTACATCGATAAAATAATACATAAAACTCTAGGATTCTTCTTCACAGATGATTTACACATAATAGAAGATTTTTCACTTGTTCAAAGCATTTTTAGTTAAACAGTTGTGAAAATTGGTTTTTGCATCAATAACACACTCATTAATTAAAATAAAGTTGATATCATTGTTTATGCAAAAACCTGCGTGTCTAAAGTTTTAATCACCATTATCATCATCCTTTCGGTTTAACGTCTGGCTTGGACAAATACATTGAGGACATTGCCAGGGCTTCTGCAAAGAAGGAGTAAAATCCTCCTCAAATGTTAAGGTCTCTAGATGCCACAAACCCTTGTACACTAATAGCTTATTCCCTCGAACTGCTAGACTTTGGAATTCCCGCACGGTTTCCTGCTTCCCTGAATGTACTAATCTGCAGAAGTTTAACTGTAATGTGAACAGACATCTCGCTGCCCAACTCCCCACATCCCCCCTGTTAGACATGATCCCAAATAGTAGCCCCTTATGCTTTGAGTGATAATATGTTATGTTTTGAGGTGAAAAAGTGCAAAACAGAAATAAAATTCACTTCTGTGTCAACAGCACACAAGGTGGCAAATTTCTCATTTCTAACTTTGAACGGTTAATTCCCCTCCCCCCTCTTTATCTGTGCCTAAACTTAAACGTTGATTCCATGAACAAAGCTTCTTTCTTAGAACTGCACGCATGTGGAACTCTCTTCCGTTTGCCTGCTTTCCAGCTGATTACAATATGGTCGCCGTCAAGCCTAACGTGAACAAGTTCTTGATGACCCGTTCCTCTTAAGTAATCCAATTTACCAAATTTACACTATTAATGAGTACTACAATATTGTCTCTTTGTCTACTGTAAATTCATTAAGCCTTATCTTCGAGTGACCTCCAGGCCTTGATAAGTAGTGACCCCTATTAAAAAAAAAAAAAAAGTCATTATCACCCTCTATATTCAGGAAAAAAAAAAAAAAACTATTGCACCTTCCTTACTCCTACACACACAACTCATGGATAATAGTTAAGAGATACTATCAATAAACAAACAAGTAAACAAGTATCTTTTTGAAAGTAAATGAATAAGGTCACCAGTTCAACGAAGGGTGTACATTACATTTAAATCTTTTCTAGCGTTTATTCTAGTTAGTAAATTGCCAGGTTAATAATATCTTGTCTCCTCGTTGTCACCAGCAAAATATGTAGATCAATAGAAACAGCAATGATGCCGCGTGACGTACCCTGCTGAAACAATAGTGTTATCATTTAGAAAGCCATTCTTAACATGGGGAGGGGAGTATGTTTTGTAACTGTTTTGTACTTTCACGTAACAATTTAATAATAGAAAAGACATTGTGAAACTTCAATTTTGGTCCTGGATATGACCTTAAACTATATCCGATGGTGAGGCCCCAGCTTGCGGGCTTTGGGGAGTGTGGAGCCACCCTTTAATTGCCATTGCTCCCAGGTCCACTCTGACCCGGAGTGGTATTACCTGTTAGGGCCCCAACTATGGGTTAAATAGAAACTGACTTGAAAACAACAAATATATTCTATTAAAAAAATCATTCTTCAAAATCTTTAGATTCGGCATTAAATAACCTGAAAAGGGTTGATATGCCGTAAAACAAAAACAATCAACCAAACTTCAATTTAGCTTGAAAATACCATTTAAAAAAAACCGCACGGTAATATAAGTAACATAAGCACTGTTCTTTCTTTCTTTTTTTTAATTAAAAAAAAACACAATATGAAAATATAATCTTGCTAATGACGACCGAGTGTTGTCTGTTCTTGTTTTTTGTTTTTTGTTTTCTGTTTTTTGTTTTTAAATAAACGCGGTTATTTTTTGTGCTTATGCATTTATGTTACCGTGATAGCTTAAAAAGCAAAGGTCCATTAAAACATGTAAATATTATGCCATTGTTATTGTGTTAAAAAAAAAGTTAAGATTTTAATTTGTAGTGAAAAAAAAAAATGGTTTGTTGTGGGTGATGGACGAACCACTAAAGATATGAAACGCTGTCCGGGATCCAATCCAACACGCCGTATGCCTCAGTCGCAAAAGAGAACAAAAATAGAAAAGAACTTCAACTCGTATTTCTTTCTTTTCTTTCTTTTTTTTTTTTTTTGTGTGTGTGTACAACGACATTTATTTCCTCATTACGAGTGCTCAGTAGAACAAAATATACTTTTTATTTGTTTTTACATTTAAGGACTGAACTTTTGGAAAAACAATATATATATTTTATCTGTGTGTGTGTGTGTGTGTGTGTGTGTGTGTGTGTGTGTGTGTGTGTGTGTGTGTGTGTGTGTGTGTGTGTGTTGGGAGCGGACTACGGACTACAAATCATCATCATCATGCTTTCAATTTAAAGTTTGGATTGGACAAATACTTTGAGGACATTGCCAATGCTGCTGCAAAGAAGGAGTAAAATCCTATCCCTCAATTGTAATATCTCTATTTTATATAAAAGGAACTTTGTGTGTGGAAGAAAGTTCGTTCCCTATGGACTCCAAAACGGCTGTGCCGGTTCTTTGAAATTTCACATTAAGGTAGTTGATGTGTCTAGAAGTTTTTCTTTTTTTTTTTATTGAAATGCATCTGATAAGTATCGAAAATCGATAATCGAAAAATTCCGATTAAAAGTTCGATTTGGTCCCAAGTTAACATTTTTTTACATCCTAAAATCACAAGTGCATTTGAGAAGTTTTATCATCGCAGAAGGAAGCAGAAAAGCTCAACCTCTCTACTATTATATAAAAGGAACTTATTTTTAAAGGAAATTATTTTATGTGTGTGTGTGTGTGAGAGAGAGAGAGAGAGAGAGAGAGAGAGAGAGAGAGAGAGAGAGAGAGAGAGAGAGAGAGAGAGAGTTTTTAAGAAGGACTCCAAAACGGCTGGGCCGATTTTTTTTTTTTTTTTTTTTTTTTGAAATTTCACACAAAGGCACTTGATGTGTCGAGGAGTTTTTATTGGATAATATCAAAAATCGATAATTGAAAAATCGGATTAAAGAAGGTAGTCCGATTTTGGCCAAAGTTAACACTCTTCTGTATATAAATCACGTTTTATTGTCTCTTTGAGTTTTTCTGTGTGTGTATGTTTTTCTCGCCTCTACGTGATTTACACATTATTATATTATGTTCTTTGTTTCTTGTTCCTGTTTAAAAATACACCTCCATTCTAAATTTTCTTGGGATAAGTATTTCCAATAATAAAACAATAGTGACCTTTGGGATGAGACCTAAATGTAGTATCTGTTCTGATGCTACACTTGTTAATTTTCCTTACTCAATGCAGGGGAAACCCGTCTATACTAAGGCAATCTTTTATTTTAACATACTGTCAGAGTGTCCCTTTTGGGGGGAGCTGGTTTTCCCCATATTAAAAATTACCTTGTGTCATATATTGCTCTCACAGGGAAGTAATTAACATTACAATAATAAAACAGTAAAAACTAAAAACAAATTTCTTTTTCTATATAAGTTTACAAATTTTCAGTCAATGCGTATCGGACAACGCCGGTGAGCACAGTTAGTTGTGTTGTGAGTATATTAAAAATGAATGTTGTTGCTAGACAAATGTTTGTTGTTGTTGTTGTTGTTGTTGTTGTTGTTGTTGACAAAACTATAAAGGTAAATGACAACAAAAACGATTTAAATTTTATCTGCAAACTAAACTGAACAGATTGCAAAATTTATTACCCGATTCATACCATGTTCACTCGAGTATGAAGATATAAAACACACACACACACACACACACACACACACACACACACACACACACACACACACACACACACACACACACACAGATAGATTAATTATTTACTTGAAACATATGCGGTTTGTATATACCAATCGTAATGGGTTAAAATTCTTTCTCCTAAAGAAAGTTTTTTTTTTATAACGAAAAGGAGTTTTTTTAAATATAAATTTTGAAAGAAGCACAAGCTCAATGAATGCCATCTATTGAGTTCCAGAGCATATATAGTGTAATAGTATAATAATTCTCCAAGTTCCAAATATCAAGTTTTCTCAGTTAGTAATTTATTGTTTTTCAAAGGGTATTTATTAGAATATTGTTTCGTATTGCAACTAACAAGTCTACAAAATTATGTTATTGCTGCATGTTTAGTCACGTACTGTTCAGATGTTTACCTTAAAAAATCTTAGAAAAACACCATTTTGGACAACTTACATGGTTCATGTAACCGACACACTCTGCCGTTCCTGTTAGATGAAAGGGCTGTCCACTTCTTATGTAAGTAAGAAGACATATTAGATAAGTTAAAATGATATTAGGATAAGGTTAGAATCGAACCCTGCAGGCAAGTGTTAAAGATGATAATGGAAAATGGAATGTTAGAAATTAAGTCCATTCTTAATTCTATTAGAAATAGTTAAATATTGTGTATGTCGGAAAAAGAGTCGATTGTCCGTTCTTTTAGAAATCTGAATATTAAATGTCAGTTAAAAGAATGGGCAATGCAAATTAAAATTATATTGTTTAAAAATAGGTTAGAATTAGAATTGAGGATTCTTTTGTTTGCCAAAACTGTGTTTGGACAAACATGTGTAAAGCCACGGGAAAATTAGTTACGTTTGGAAACCACACTTCTAACGTCATAAACAAAGGAAATTTCTCAATATAGGATTCTGTGTGTTCGGAGTTAGAGAGTCAGTTGAGAGTCAGGAGTTGATGATGATGAGATAATCAGAGCAGATCACACACGGTGATAGAGTTGGAGAGTGGGAGCCACTTAGAGGTGAAAGGTAGAAGAGTAAACCATGTAGTCGAAAAGGTTGGAATTGCTGACGTCACCGATCGGTCGATTGAAGAATAAAGAAACCAACTATGTCTGTAACTGTTTGTCTCGTGTCGTCATTCTTTGCAACAGAAAAGGTAAATGTGTTTATCATCATCTTGTAACGAACTCTTGTACGACCCTTCCAAGTATTAGTGTCCTCCCCTCTATATGTGTATAAGTGTTAGGAAATAGGTCGAACATAAGAAAGAAATATGGTAAATCATATTGTAGACACGTTTTACCGGAAGAAAGGGTCAGCTGATCGGATCTGCGTGTGAGTCACGTGATCAGGTTAGCTGGAGTCAGTGAGTTGGGTTTTGGACGTAAAGGAGAGCGGACAGCTTAACAGGTCGTTCCCTCCCCTTCACTGTGGAGGGGGGGGGGACGCTGACGTGTATGAAAATAAGAACTTGAAGTAATCACGCAAGCAAAGACATTCACTTTCCATTCTTCTGCGATCAACATCTGGAAGGTGAATAAAAACTATATAAAACCAATCATCGTGTTGGAGTGAATGAATATTTGTCCAAAACAGGTTTCCAGTCTCCCCTCCAAGAACAAGATGAATTCCAGGTGGACAAGATCAACGACGCATGAAGTTAAGTTATGTCCAAAATACATGTATCACACACACACACACACACACACACACACACACACACACACACACACACACACACACACACACAACGTCATATGAACAATTAGATATGAATATATCACAAATAGACAGCAACATTTAGACGATCATACAATGGTACCCCTTTTATGATACCAACAATACAACACAAGAACTGTTGTATCAATATCTTCCAGCCGTATTAATATGAAATCTCCAAGAATTGTCACAGTTGTCGTCATGATGTAACATATATAAATGTCTTCTCATCAAAATTGTCATCACCATTCGTTATATATGTCTCCAAGATGAGCCCCGTGCTATGTAACATCCCTTCTCAGACTTGTTAATCGCAATACAAAACAATATTGTAATGGATACCTTTTGAAAACGATTTAAAAAAGCAACTGAAAAAATTTTATATTTGCAACTTGGGAAATTAGACTATATAAATTAAACATCGGTCGAAAATCATGTTCTTGTAAAAAAGTTTTGATTTTTTTTTTTTCATGATAATATTTATAATATTTTGTATTCCTGAACGTCACAAATTGAAAACGAATAAAGAAAAGTTATAAGCTGTTATACTTTTTGTATTCTTTTTTATATACATGTTTAAACACACACACACACACACACACACACACACACACACACACACACATACACACAATGTGTGTAAACATGTACAAAATATGTATAAAAAATGTGTGTAAAAATGTATAAAAAATGTGTGTAAAAATGTATACATATATATATATATATATATATATATATATATAAGCTTTTGGGTAAATATGCTTATTTAATTATATTTTATCTTTTATTTATGCCAGTCCTTTAATTTATGAAGCTCGCTATAACTACAGAGAATATATATAAATAAATGGCAAAAGTCTACATTCCAAATTTCAAAACCTTGATAAGAAAAAGAACTTATCAACTTTAAAAGAAAATGAAGGAATATTGGCATGATGACAAAATACGAAATTGCAATTATTTTTCAATTTATTACACCCTGTTTGAATTGTAATGCCTGAATTTTTCTTCTGCTAAATTAAGGGCAGAATAAATTAAAAAACTGACATAATAATTAGATGAATTATTTTGCGCTACGAAACAGGTGCTGTCAAGAATTGTGCATGTCAACATACTTAAAGAAATAAACGGTAAGATGGTCAACAACTTGGAATTTGGAATATAGACTTTGTCATTTATTTATAAATATATAAATATATATATAATATATATATTTATAAGTGGATTAAAAAAATAGATTTTCCCGTCAATTTCAACATATGAGGTTCACACAGCAATCAAAGTTGTCCTAAATCCAAACAGATGATTTGTTTATAGTTGCAAACGCTTGTGTAGAACCATCCACACTTTTTAGAACAACTGCTAATCTCAGTCGGTGCAATGGAATATCACGGACAGAAAAGACAGTAGACCTCAGATTTTATATTAGAGTTTTCCTGCTCCTAGATGTATGTCCTAACAAAGACTTAGGGTGCATTCTCTCCTAGTGGTTTTTAAACACACCCCAGATACAAATCTGGAAATTTCTATGCCTCAGCGCAGTACATACAGCGCATAGCATTCTCAAATGGTCATCAATCTATAATGGCCAGGCTCACCATTGCTTAACTTCAGTGATCTAATGAGAACTGCTGTGTCAACGTGATTATGCCGTGTCTATTATATATACTAGCAGGCCACCCGGCGTTGTCCGGTTGTAAAATATGCATACATATTATATTTTAATTAATGCAGAATTCTAATTTACTATAAGCAGAAATACCGTAGGTATTAAACGTAACGTTAAATTCCTAAAGAAATGGAGTAAAAAAAAACAAAAACAGAAAGGAACTGAGATATGTGCATGCGAGTATTATGTTTTTTTCTAAACAGTTAACTTCTTGTAAGAATCAAAATTACTCCAGCTAAGATCGAAACCAAAACCTATAGACAGTGATTCAAGTATGCTAACCATTAGACCGGCTTTACACGACTCTCTAAAAAGTGCTTTCATACCGACTTATTCTTATATAAGGTAACTGTCATGTTTTACGACCGCACATGCAGTCGTGAAACAATTGATTAACGGATAAAAATCCGACGACCTCCTCCAAGTACCAGTTTTTTTAATTTTAACCCCTTAGCAACCCTTTTTTCCAGGTGACAACGAATTAAAACATTTTCCACATGTCTGAAAACCCTATATAACAAATTTCAAGTCTGTAGATAAAAAATTCGTTGAGTATATAGGTTGAGAAGTGTCTTCTCACATACATTCTCACTTTATATGCATATATATATATATATATATATATATATATATATATATATATATATAGAGAGAGAGAGAGAGAGAGAGAGAGAGAGGAAGAGAGAGAGAGAGAAATGCTTCTAAGCACTGATGCGTATTTTTATAATTTCTTTTTAATTGGCGTTTCAATTTGAAAAAAGGAAAAAGAATTTATGTTTCTAAATTATATAAGTTAGTTATTTTTCCCACAAAATACCAGGGATGGACACTTTTTAGTAGGCCATGACATTTTTTAGTAGGCTGTGACATGTTATCCATTAAATTACATATGTAAATTACATATGTAACTCCATATGTAATTTGATTTATCCATTAAATTGCCTAAAGTTTGATAATTACATATTTAATTATTATTATTTTATTGGCTACTAGCAATTCAGCCCGGCTTTGCTCGGGCCCTATGTACTGTTCATAATTTTATGTGCACATGTATATATATATTAAAAAGTTTGACTCATGCCCAGGTAACCTATATCTAAAATTTCAAGTGTTTAGACCCAAAATTGGTTGAATATATTCGGCCAAACACTTTGGTAGCCATATATTCGGCCAAACACTTTGGTAGCCATATATTCGGCCAAACACTTTGGTAGCCATATATTCGGCCAAACACTTTGGTAGCCATATATTCGACCAAACACTTTGGTAGCCATATATTCGGCCAAACACTTTGGTAGCCATATATTCGACCAAACACTTTGGTAGCCATATATTCGGCCAAACACTTTGGTAGCCATATATTCGACCAAACACTTTGGTAGCCATATATTCGGCCAAACACTTTGGTAGCCATATATTCGACCAAACACTTTGGTAGCCATATATTCGGCCAAACACTTTGGTAGCCATATATTCGGCCAAACACCGATTAAAAAGCTTGCCCTATGTCTGAATACATTTTATGTAAAATTTCGATCAACCGTAGTCGACGGCTTATTTTCATTGGCTATTCCCTCAAGATGTAGTGAAAGGTGCCACTATTTTCCTTGTATTCTCCACTTACCCTTGATCCTCCCCTTATAATGCTGAGTGTTTAGTGATAAGGCATTTTTTTAGTCCTTTGTATGACTCAACCAAGCTATCCTAGCCCATGACATATTAACCATTATGCGAAACTTCATATATATTTATATATATTTACTAGTAGGGTTACCTGGGGTTGGGAAATATACACAGAAAAACACACACAATTTCATTTTTATAGATATATAGATTAATCGCATTCTTATTGAAACCAAACGTATGATAGAATAAACAAAAATGAAAATTAACAAAAAAAAACTATTTCAACTTCATTTATTCTTGTCTTCCCTTCACTATGCAGACAATTTCCCTCTCCTTACATTCGTCACATAATTAGCACCCCTTTCTTTCTAATTGATCTTCATGCTGATTGCGCACCTTTAGTTCTTAGGTTCTAGTATTTGTAACTAAGAACTTAAAAGAGCTAAAAAATATTTATGTAATCTTAAAAGAAAAAAAAACAAGCAAACAAAAATTAAAGTAAGATGCCAAGTAGGTACAGGTTCTAACATATAAAATTAACTTGTTGGATTGCCTACATAACAATGGATCGGCCAAATTAATGTTTGATTCTGACTAGCTAGTCATGCTTGTATTATTTGTCATTAAATAAATTAGTCTTAAAAATTGTTCATTACAACGGTAACAACAAATGATATAATGAAAGGAAAATGAACTGATGATGATTAGCGGTATACCAGAAAACTGAACAGAATCTAAGAATAAATGAGTACTATTATAATCTCACATATAATGTTATCTTGTCGGATTTAAAAGTCAGATCTAAATAACAATGGATTGGTCAAATTGATGTTAGATTCTAACTAGCTAATCATGTTTGAAAATTTTCCTTTTTATCCAGAAGATAAAAACAAAACAATTCCAATCGTCTTCATTATTTACACATTCTATCAAACTTGATAAATCTTTCAATAGCAATAAAAAATTAAAAAATAAGCGAGGATGGGATGGTTCCCCATAAAGCACTTGCTATATAATCGTGTACCAAAACAGTGTATGTTGTATAATCGTCTAAATGTTGATATGCGTACTTGGGACGAAGGGTTCATCCTGATGTGTACACGTATCACTAAATGTCTATTGTTGGTGATTCTTCACTGTTTGAACCGTAGAATTATGTTGTTGCTGTCTATTTATGATATATTCATATCTAATTGTTCATGTGTGTGTGTGTGTGTGTGTGTGTGTGTGTGTGTGTGTGTGTGTGTGTGTGTGTGTGTGCGATACATGTATTTTGGACATGCCTTAACTTCATGCGTCGTTGAGCTTGTTTACCTGGAATTAATCTTGTTCTTGGAGGGGAGGCAGGAACCTGCTTGGACGAATATTCATTCACTTCCAAGAACTCTGGTTGGTTTTATCTAGTTTTTATTCACTTTCCAGGTGTCGATCGCAGAAGAATGGAAAGTGAATATCTTTGCTTGAGTGGTTAATTCTTGATCTCTATTTTCACACACGTCAGCTCCCTCCCCAGTGAAAGGAGAATGACCTGTTCAACCGTCCACTCTTCTTTATGTCCAAATTCCATCGTTCTGATCTTCAGCTAACCTGATCACGTGACTCACACATACAGCTCTTGCGGTAAATGCGTCTACAATATGATTTACCATATTTTGACAGATCTTATAAATATTCTTCATATTCACCTCACGTCCATCTCTCCAGTTAGATAGATAGCTAGACCGAGATGAATAGATACAGAAATAGATAACTAAATAGGTAGATCGACACTTTCTTGTGTTTGATCTATTACATATTACATAACACATCTTTCTTAATTATTTTCTTCAAATGCATATATCTCTATCTATTTCTATCTAGCTATCTTTATCTACATATCTTTATCTACATATGCATATCTATATATCTATTTTCATCTAACCATCAATCAAATTGTAAATTATCTATCTATCTATCTATCTATCCATCTCTATTTGTATAATATATATATATATATATATATATATATATATATATATATATTAACAAAAACTAAAAACAAGGGAAACAAAAAGTGTTCATTTTCATGTGTTAGCCATTATATTTTTCACACCTTGTCAGCAAAAGCTACAGAATGTACATATGTGTGTGTGAGTGTGTGTGTGTGTGTGTGTTTATGTGTGTGTGTGTGTGTGTGTGTGGAATCCCAATTCAAGGATAATGCTTCATCAGACCAAAATAAAAGAATCGATATTGAAACGGGAGTCAACGTTACATTAGTTTTATAAGATATTAGGGTCTGGTTTACGTTCTGGAAGAAAGTGAGCAGTAGGTGTTTTGGAGGGAGGTGTGGTGAAGGAAGGGAGTAGAAGTGCAGTGGAGAAGGGGAAGTACGATTTTGTGTGGGTAAGCTGTTGTAGTGGGGAGATGTTAGTATTCTTTTAACTTGGTGGTTGTTTATTGGTCTAAGTTTTCGCTTTGATCTGAAGTAATATTATACTCTTATTGTTGCTACTTCCTATCTTAGGTTTTTATGGTTGTTCTTTTCTTTTCTGGTAGCAACTTCATTTTCTCTTTGACAAGCTTTATTTATTTATTCATTTTTTTAAAATTTTTTATTTTATTCATCGCTTTTTTTATCCGTTCGTTTGTTTCTAGTTTCAAATTCTTCCTTTATTTATTTGTTTGTTTATTTATAAGATATATGCCCATACAGTCAAATTAACAGTAAGTTGAACAGATATATGGGCTTATTTATATGATTTAAATAAAGGTGGTATACCGGTAGTTATATTTTTCACTCTACCGCGGTGTTTGAGGTAATTATCGTGGCAAAGGTTTTTATATCTATATATAAGCTTAATTTCGGTGGTTGTCACTTTTTCATTTGGGTTATTCCCCAATACTAGAATACATATATATTTAATAGGTTTATATGCTTCGTTTTAGGGATAGGTTCTTCAGACTCTACACATGCAAACAGGTGCATAAGAGCATATGTTTATTTTTGTGAAATATTCCGTTCCTAGAGGTCTCTACTTAGAGTACTTAGTTATCGTTTGGGGTCAATTATGTGGTTGCGCTGCTTTACGTTAATACTTCTTGTAGGTATATATCAACATTCCAATTACAAGCATGCCAGATTATTTAAGCTACTCGTTTTCGGGTGTTTAATTATTAATCAATGCAAAGTGTACTCACCTTTATCCAATCAGTGGTAAATTGTGTTTCTACTCATTTAGTTTAGTATTAAACAGTGACACTTGGGATGGTGTTGGAGGGGTAACGAGCTGATGACTTGCTCTTTAATTTAGCTAAGTTATTTCTGCCAAACGTCACTGTTTAATACTAATAAATAAATAATTTGAATATCGATTCTTTTTTGGTCTGATAAAGTTTTATCCATGAATTGGGATTCCACTGAAACATGTATTCACATATGTAACCAATAATGTTTGTATAGTAAACAGACTATATATCAGCTCTGTCTTGCATTGAGCACTCTTTAATAATCACATGAGTTTCATTGGATTTACATCTTGGAAACCAATCGATATAACCATTATATATATATATATATATATATATATATATATATATATATATATATATATATATATATATATATATATATATATAGGAAATTTATTACTGTGAGTCCAGAATGAGTTTACAAATTGTTTCAACTAGAGGAAAATCCTCAAAGAGAGGAAAAATCCAACTAGCATCATCAGAATTCATAGATGGACTAAGTTATAAAGTCAAATAGGGGAGTTAGAAAAGAAGGGGGAGTGGTGGGGAGAGGACGTTGGAGTTTAAAGTAGTAGGAGTGTATTAAAAAAGAGAGGGGTTTATAATTAAATATTAATTATGTGTAAATTCTTATATACGTGTTTTTTAACAGTTTAAACTTAAAAGACGCTACTTTTGTTGATAACGGCATAAGTAACAGTTAATTTAAAGGATCACCATGGCAACAGGTTGGAAAGTTAATGTTAGTGAAGGAACGGGTTGAAAATGGGGTTTAAAGTAATTTAGCCGGGCGGAGAGAGATTGAAAGATATTTATTGTTTATAAAATGGAAAGAAAAAGAAAAGGAAAATAAGTTAATGAATTATACTTTACAGGTTTATTTTAATAGTGTGATGATATATATAATTAAATATAATAAATAAATTAGCCGGGCAGGTAGAAATAATACGTTACAGGTTTATTTTAATAAAATAAAATAAAATAGGTGAAGGAACGGGTTGAAAATGGGGTTTAAAGTAATTTAGCCGGGCGGAGAGAGATTGAAAGATATTTATTGTTTATAAAATGGAAAGAAAAAGAAAAGGAAAAATAAGTTAATGAATTATACTTTACAGGTTTATTTTAATAGTGTGATGATATATATAAAATTAAATATAATAAATAAATTAGCCGGGCAGGTAGAAATAATACGTTACAGGTTTATTTTAATATTAGTCTCTCAACAAATGTGGTTTACAAAGCAACTATTGCCCCTGCTGAAGACCCACAAAACAAAAAATTTTACATTGGCCTTTCAAGCACCACGTTCAAAGACAGATTTAGAGTGCATAAATGCTCCCTAAATAACCCCAACCACCCAAATAGTACTTCATTAACTAACCACTATCTACTACTTACCCGAAACAACCTCACCCCAATTATTAGCTGGGAAATTCTTAATAAAGCTAGTACCTGTAAATCACTAAACTCCCCATGTTATTTATGCTTAACTGAAAAATTACTGATTACTAATTTTAGAGATAGAGATAAACTTCTAAATAAAAAAACTGAAACCTCACTTAATTGTAAACATTATAAATCCCACCTCTTAAGCAACTTCTCACCCTTCTAATAATAACTATAACCCACCCCTAAAATCTAACACTAACGAATTACACACACCCTATTTACAACCTAAACTATATAGTCCCCCATTCATTTTAAAAGAACCCCTCCACAGAACCCCCACCTATTTATCCCACCATATTTTAGCTACATCTCTCTTTACCAAACTCATTTTTGTAACCCCCCCTTTGCCTTAATCACTCCTTATGTCATTATTTAAAGGTTCTCGCCCCATAGTCTCTTATTGGCTATTTCCATAATCAGGTCTCGATTTCTATTATTTCAATTACGTACTTATCACAATTGGTATCCTTCGACTTGCCTCTCGGTCTATTATCTACTTGTTAACAACTAATCATTTACTTACCTTCTATTTTAATTAATTATTTAATTTACCATCTACATATAACATATATAATACGCTTTTCTCTTATATTTACCTCTTACTAATTCTTTCAATAATAATTATCATATTTTTTAACACGAAGCTTATTTACATATTTTTCGTATTTGTGTTTGTACATATACTCAAGCACATGCTTCTCCCCCATTTATGTGTGTATTTTTTACATGTGTACTCATGTGTATGTATTTGTGTGTTTTTGTTATCTACTTACTATCTACATTTTATTAATAATTATATTAAATTTTATTATTTAATTAACTTACTTATATCCTTAGTTTTTTTACTTTATTAAATAAACCTATAACGTATAATTCACCTATTTACCCTTCTATTTCTCATTTCTTTCTTCCAACTTAACGCCCGACAATTCAAAAAACTATAAATAATAAATTAAAAACAAAAAATTAATTTTTTCAATTTCTCCCTGCCCAGCTAATTTATATATATATATATATGTGTATATATATGTGCACATGTATATATATATGTGTGTGTGTGCGTGTGTATGTGTGTGTGTTTGTATATGTATGTATATGTGTGTGTATGTATGTGTGTATATGTATGTATATATATGTATTTGTGTTTGTGCGTATCTTCTATATGTGTGTATATGTATGTGTTTTTTTTTTTTTTTTTTTTTTTATATATATATTTGTATTTGGTTACGTATCTTCTACATGTATTTTTGTGTGTGTGTTTTTCTGTGTGTATGTGTTTTATTCACTTATTATAAATATCTCCCTAATAATTTTATGAATTTTATTATTTGATTAACTTACTGATATTCTTACCTATTTCTATATTAGTAAAATAAACTTGTAACTTATAATTCATTAATTTATATTTTTCTCTTTCTCTCTTTCCTTCAACTACTACGCCTGAAAATTTAAAAATTATTTATAAAATATTTTTCAATTCCCCCCCCCTCCCAGCTAATTTATATTTATATGTATATATATGTATGTATATGTATATGTATATATATGTATGTGTAAGTGTTTGCATCTGGATGTATGTGTACTTGCATATATGTTTATATGTGTATATATGCGTGTATTTTTACGTATCTGTGTATGTGTACATATATATATATGTGTTTGTATATGTATGTTTGTGTATATATGTATATATATATATATATATATATATATATATATATATATATATATATATATATATATATGTATGTGTGATCACGCATGTGCTTTTCCCCCATTTACGTATGTGCATTTGCTGTACATATTTATGCGTGTGCTTATATTTGTGTGTTACTTATTAAAAATGTTTTTTTTTTTTTTCTATTATTTAAGTTACTTACTTAAGCCTTCACCTATTTTATTTTATTTCACTAAAATAAACCTGTAATGTATAATTTCTACCTGCCCGGCTATTTATTTATATATATATTATATTTAATTATATATATCATTACACTATCAAAATAAACCTGTAAAGTATAATTCATTAACTTATTTTTCCTTTTCTTTTTCTTTCCATTTTTTAAACAATAAATATCTTTCAATCTCTCCCCGCCCGGCTAAATTACTTTAAACCCCATTTTCAACCCGTTCCTTCACCTATTTTATTTTATTTTATTAAAATAAACCTGTAACGTATTATTTCTACCTGCCCGGCTAATTTATTTATTATATTTAATTTTATATATATCATCACACTATTAAAATAAACCTGTAAAGTATAATTCATTAACTTATTTTTCCTTTTCTTTTTCTTTCCATTTTATAAACAATAAATATCTTTCAATCTCTCTCCGCCCGGCTAAATTACTTTAAACCCCATTTTCAACCCGTTCCTTCACCTATTTTATTTTATTTTATTAAAATAAACCTGTAACGTATTATTTCTACCTGCCCGGCTAATTTATTTATTATATTTAATTATATATATCATCACACTATTAAAATAAACCTGTAAAGTATAATTCATTAACTTATTTTCCTTTTCTTTTTCTTTCCATTTTATAAACAATAAATATCTTTCAATCTCTCTCCGCCCGGCTAAATTACTTTAAACCCCATTTTCAACCCGTTCCTTCACTAACATTAACTTTCCAACCTGTTGCCATGGTGATCCTTTAAATTAACTGTTACTTATGCCGTTATCAACAAAAGTAGCGTCTTTTAAGTTTAAACTGTTAAAAAACACGTATATAAGAATTTACACATAATTAATATTTAATTATAAACCCCTCTCTTTTTTAATACACTCCTACTACTTTAAACTCCAACGTCCTCTCCCCACCACTCCCCCTTCTTTTCTAACTCCCCTTTATCTACGATCTTTCCATTTTTATTTGACTTTATAACTTAGTCCATCTATGAATTCTGATGATGCTAGTTGGATTTTTCCTCTCTTTGAGGATTTTCCTCTAGTTGAAACAATTTGTAAACTCATTCTGGACTCACAGTAATAAATTTCCTATATACTGCTCTGACTACACATTGAGCACTTTAGTCCGGTTTTTTTTACCACTGGTAAATAAATATATATATATATATATATATATATATATATATATATATATATATATATATATATATATATATATATATATGATGGCAGCAACTCGTTCCCGAGTATTGCCATTACTTAATATATCTATGGCTCAAATGATGCAAACATGAGCGCAACTAGCAGCACGTGCCAGACGGTCACCCCTATGAACCTTCTATAGTCCAGCACATCCACTGATGACCGGGTCCAAGCTGTGGTGCCCTGAACATCTACCAGGCCAGACCCTGGAAGTTCCAGAGCCTTTATTGCAATTCACGCTCATATCTGCATCAGTCCTCATTGAATGTCCGTTTGCCGTTTCAGGCTACACCCAGCCTTTTTGTTATCGAGATACACACTGATTGCAAAGTGTGTATTCCATTGAATATCAAGTAATGCCTATGCCTAAAGCTTTTTATAGTATATATATATATATATATATATATATATATATATATATATATATATATATATATATATATATATATATATATACACATACACACATATACACACACATAAACACACCCATATACACACACATATACACACATATACATATATATATACACATATACACACACACATATATATGAGGAGCTTTACAAAAGTAATGCCTCATATTTTTTATTCCGTCTGAATGGATTAGAAGGATTGCAAATTGCATTGTTATGATGACTGCATTCATACATTAATGAACTGTCAAAGTTTCATCTCTCTGTTGCAGATATTAACGTTGTGGGGCTCTAAGAAAGCAACCCTTCTCATGAACGTGTATCAGAAGCAGAGATGTGTCATTGAATTACTGGTAAAAGTGCATTGGGAATGGCAATGTGACTATGTAGAAAGATAAATTCTAAAGCAAAATAGGTTTTAATGTTGCCACTCCTGTTTTCATAGCTCTTCAAATTTTTTAGTTAAAAAATAGGAAGCTTTACTTTTGGAACGCCTCTTGTATGTTCTGGTTGCCTAAATAGGCACATGATCTGCAACATTCCACAACTATTCACAACATGCTCTAGCAATAAAAAAAAAACAATGAAAAAACAAAAACAAAAAAAATAACAGAAACTCTAACCCAAATTATACTATTAAAGTGTACTATTAAATCTTGTAGACGCTAGTCATCATCATTATCACACAGTCATTCATAGCTGAAGATAACTAGTAAGAGTCTCGGTGCTTTATCCTACAGTATTGTAACATTCCACGCTCAGTGCGGAAAGTTTCCCCACAAGTAGTGCATGGGTAGTTACCAGGGTTAGGGTTAGGGTTGTGCCTTTAGTAATGTTTTTGTTTAGACTTAACCTTTATTTTTGCTCCTATTTCTGCTTTTCCTGCGTGAAGGCTACTGCACAAGCAACTTCGGTCTGTTGCTAACTCTTCCCAATCTTTCATGTTCACATTCATTGCCTTTAGGTGGCGCTTTATCACATCCTTGTGGCAAAGTTTCTGCCCACCAATCTTTCTGTGTGCATTTTTCAATTCTCTATACGATAGGATGTTTTGGATGTGATTGTTTTCCATTCTGGCCACATGTCCAGTCCATCGCAGTTGTGTGGTTGCAAATATGGTTTCTATGAGTTTCTAATTTGTAATGTTGCATCTCTGTGCCTGTTTTACAATTATTTTAATGGACTTTGATGAACGTATAGCACTTGTGCCTTCTAGTAGGCAATAACCTAGAGATGATGCCTCGATAAAAGCACTGGTTCCCATAACGTCACTGAGAAGGCGTTATGAAGAGCATCCTGCCTATAAAAATCTTTTGTATTTTTATGCTATCCACATTATAAATCGATACAGCTGTGAAATTTTCTCAGGGTGACTCATTCATTTACACAATTAACTTCTTTATCGATCCATCTCTCTGTTCGAGTTTCACAATGTATATCTATGAAAGCTTTAACCTTCCTACTTTAGCCAACCGAACTATAACTAGATATTACGTAATAAACTGCATGTACATTATGGCCTGAGTATTTCTGAGAAGGATTAGGGGGAGGAAAGGATGCCATAGAGGCCACAACCAAGAATACCTGAAATGAATAACGTTGGAAGTGTGTAGATTCTGACTCCATATAAAGACAGACGAATATTGAAGGTTGAGAACCGATTTTATTTACTACCAACAATTTGTATTAGGAGAGGCAAAGTGTTCGTAGGATGGAATGTGATTTAACAAAGGAAATGAATGTTCGTAAAATGTTTGTAGGTATGTATGAACTTACAAGGAATGAATGTTCGTAAACTGTCTGTAGGTATGTATGATTTGACAAGAAATGAATATTCGTAAACGTAACTTATCTTTTGGACGATGGATGTGGTAGGGGTGGGCCGGTCATCCTGCTGTCGGTGATGCGTGTCCTGGCTTGTAACTGGAAAACGAATGACTTCTTTCATCAGCAGCTAGCAGCTCGGCGTCTTCGTCTTCTTTTTTCCTCCTCTCTCTTCTTTGGTTTGTGTGAATTAGGCATCGTTTAGAATTGAAGGCGTTTGGCCCATAACATGAGAGCGTAGTCGGCTTCAGTTCACTGGTGCCTTATTTCTTTTTCTTCTTCATCTCTTTAGGTCGGGTGGGAGAATGCTCATGCGTTCACTGACGCAGCTGGACGAAAATCTCCTGTTCCCTCCTCTCGGTTCCCTCAAATACCTCGTTTTTATAGTGGCAAACTGGCTCCCAGCGACTGTGATATTTGAGGTGTTTATTTTAGGTGCGGAGCTCTGCCATTGGTTGATAATTATTTTGTAGTTATCTTATTTTTTTCTTCCCAATCGAAAGCGATGCGTGGAGCCATGTGCAAAAGACGATTTTTCATTGCGTTAACATCCGGTTGGCTGCCAATTTTGAGGGAGCTGGTTTCTCCCCACAATAAAAACCGACCTTGTGTCTAAGTCTGCCCTCGTGGGGAGGCATGTAAACAAACAAAAAATAAATAGAAAAAAGTCCTTGGCCTTTGGGCCAGGATCAAAGTGTAGTATCTGTTTTGATACTGCACTTAAGTTAATTTAATTTGTCCTTGGTCAATGGAGGGGAAACCTTCTATACTGAGACAATTATTATTTTTGGCTATTGCTTTTTGCCATGCTTTTGAGGAGCTGGTTTTACCCCCACATTAAAAACGGCCTTGTGTCACATTTTGCCTTCGTGGGGAAGCAAATAAATACCAATAGAAAAAAAGGGTTTTTTAATATGAATATCAATATACAAAAAAACAATTTATTGGAGTGTGTGTATATATATATATATATATATATATATATATATATATATATATATATATAAAATCTTATATGTGTGTGTGTGTGTGTGTGTGTGTGTGTGTGTGTGTGTGTGTGTGTGTGTGTGTGTGTGTGTGTGTGTGTTTTGGTTTTAGCGATATGTTTTGAATGAATTCAATTATTTACGAAAGTGCATTTTTACCTAAATGCGAGTTGGGAATAATTTTCCCTTTAACCAATTTGGAACCCTGACACGGGGAGTGGTATATATATTATTTTAAAAATATAATAAAATATATTTCAGGTTAAATAATATTCAGGAGATACAATCCATGAATTAAAACGAGGTTATTTACAGTGCTCAATAAAAAAAGAGCCAAATATATTATTTTGATTTATATAGACAAGTATTACGTACTCGCTACACTAAACATGCTAATGTTTTGAAGCAAATTGGTTTATTAAAAAACCAACTGTTGCTATATATATATATATATATATATATATATATATATATATATATATATATATATATATATATATATATATATATATACTACGAAAGAATAACTAAAAGAATAAAGTATTCAGGATAGCTAAACAGATGACCTAGATAAATGTGTGAGAAATACAAATTCTAACAGCACCATGGCAAAGAAGGAAACGTGAAGAACAATAAGAAGAGGCTGAAAACGCCAGATTTCAAGATACACTCCTCCTCCTCCTCCTCCTCATCATCATCATCATCATCATAATAATAATATCCTATGAACTCGAAGAATATATTGTTCACATTGGTTTCCCCGATATTTTTCTAGTCAGCATTCTTTCTAGATAGACATTGGCTACTTATGTGAGGGACCACGTGAAGGTTGCCAACATTCTAAATGGACTGGATTCGGACTTGAGACACCCAGGTCGTCAGTTAATCTCATTAACTACTTAACTGCCGTCACCTCCCTCCAGATATACTAGTAAAGAATAAGTAAACGAATAATATGCATACTGTCGGAGTGAAGTGCATTCGAAATAACAATGAAATATTAACAGCAATTGAATGAAGGACGCTTGGAAATACGACTATGAAAAATTGTTAAACACCGTGTTTTTATGAAGATTTAAACATTACCGGAACAGTATCATGGAAATATAGTAGAACAGATACTACGCTTTATCCTTTTGATAGATTTAAAAATAATAATACTTTACTACAATAATTACGGAAATTCCATCAGTAAAGTTTCCTTCCTAGACTGACAATGATAGACGCAATAACAACAGGCGATAAACTTTAAAAAGAAATGCGATAAAAAAAAAAAATTAATAGTACGAATACTCTTGGGCAACGTCGAGTCGGGACAGCTAGTCCAACTTAAATATTTTAATCATTTTCCTACAGTTAGTTTTTTTCTTTACTTAATCACAATTCTATGTCAAAATAATCAAACCTAAAGCCGGAACAGTAGCATCGCAGTGACGAACAACACTGGTGACTCCTGGCTTACAACAAATGCAATTTAACGAATGTGCCTGGTAGATTTTAAAATAATAATGAAATATTATTGATGATAAAAATACAATAATAATAGAGAAGAAACTTAAAAAAGAAATGTAGTAAAAAATTTGTTTTAAATGACAATACACTCTTGAGTAAAATAAATAAATAATATTACTATTTTATAGGTACCTCCAACGCGCGCCACAGTTTTATCTCCCCCCCCCTATATGTAACACGATGTAACTTAATGTAATTTAATTTAATATTATCATCCTCACTTTTTTACCATTTAAAAAGAAGAAGCTTCAAATAAACTGCTAATATTTTTTTTACAGCATACAAAAATAATGAAAATGCGAGACAAAAACCGTGTTTACATTATCGACGCTTTAAAACAACGTTCCTATGTAGTGACGTTTTTGAAGCTGTAGACATACCCATGTTTTAAAAATCTAGCAAAAATCAAATAATAGTCATGTCTTCCTGAAATTTTCGATATTTATTCATTATTAAATAAACTTACATAATGAAAGTAGGTTTCGTTAAATATATTAGAGGAATTTTTTTTATATGTTCTACCCCTCCCCATATTTCATGTTACGAAAACTAAACAAAATAAATGTAGGTCGATAAAAATTTCAACACTTTAAGACTGAAAAGATCAAATAATCAAACAAAAATAGTTATTTTATATATATATATATATATATATATATATATATATATATATATATATATATATATATACTCGCAAAAGTACCCGTATTCTAAAAAATAATTATCTCTAAAAAGCTTTAAATGATATTAAATTCAAATATTACGCGATATGAAGTTTAAACAAATTTTTTGTGCCTGTAAGCAACATTATCTTTAGATACATAAGTGTCAACAGATAGCGTTGAAATTATTTTTTTTATTATCTCTGGTCTATGTTGTTCGTTAATAAAAATTTATTTGTTTTACAAAAGGTAAGTCTTATACTGTTTTTTTATTCATAGCCAAAAAAATTACGTTACTTCCATTAACCATTATAACGCGAATGCCCATCCATAGAAATTAACACAAACACAAGAAATGATGACGTTGCTGTTAATGTGTACAATGATGACGTTTTACACAACGTCGTGGAGCTACCTACTATTTTAGTACAATAATAACAAATTTAGAGAATAAAGGAAAACCACTGTGAACCCCGGTAAGTGACTTCTCTTTAGGGGAGAGATACTCTGGACTTGAAGAGGAAAACATGTTTTCCAGATGTGGGGTGGATGCTCACGGGGTTTACCGACATTTAATCACCCGGCTATTAATCACGGAATATAATCAGTAGACATTTAATCACATGTTTTCCATAGTTTTGGACATTTAATCACTTGACACCGAGACAATTAATCACCTCCCAAGAAAAAAATAAAATTTATTTATGTAATAATGTTTTTTATATGATTATGTTTCAATTACGTTCAATTTTTCACTCCCTTTGATAATTTTGGGGTAATTTTTACGAGAGATCAAAATCTATAGGGTAAAACTGTCCCCCCCTTAATCATGCAAGTGTTAGAGGAGAGGCTATCTATCTGTTCGCTTAAAGTAAATATCAGCCACTTTTTTTTTAAAACTTTTTAACAAATAAACAATAAACATAATATTTATTTTAATTAATTTATTTTTCATTTAAAAATGTAAACAAACTTCTGAAATAGTTTCATTTTCTTTTATTTTTTTTACTTTATGTCAACAAACAATACCGAACTTAAAAAAAAATAAAACTTTTTCAACATAGATTATGAAGAATCATCTTAAAGGATTCCAAAAAGTAGATAAATATAATGTGAAAAAATAATACACTTCAAGCGCTTTCGAAAATCCAAAAGTGATTAAATGTCTCGCTGTGATTAAGTGTCGACGTGGCGAGAAAAAAAAAACGTATGATTAAATGTCTAATGATTAATAGTCTGTGATTAATAGCTGTGTCATAAAATGTCGGGTGATGAAAAGACCGTATACCGGTCACGTACATCAGCGTAAAACATGATTACCTACCTCGGACGGTAGAGCCATGGTTACCGAGAGAGTAGGCCAGTGAACATGACAGCGTAACGTCATTTCCTGATCAACATGTAGGTATAAAAAGTTTCCAGTGTTGAACCACGTGACGATAAAAAATTTTTTCGTTGCCTTAAATTGTGCATGTTTTTTTTATTCTCCTAAAGAGAAAAAAACAATTCTCCATTCGAATAATTATATAATTGCAATTATTATAATAATTGCACATTGGGATCATTTTAATCTAACAAAATATAACAGTAAGTGGGTTGTTTTTGAATTTTTATATCTATTGAAGGAAGTGGAATATTTCATTTTATTTTATTTTTTTTAACTGTAAAACACAATTTTTATATGAGAATATTCTTTAGTCCGTTCTTTTAATAATAAATGGTAATAATGGTAGAAATCAGCCTAAATTCTCGCACTAAAACTGAAGACCCACTACTCAAAACAACGAGGTATTACAAAAAGGCTGATTGGGAAGCCATCAGGGAGCTCATCAGAGATGCCCCATGGCAAAATATCTTTACTCTTCCAGCGGAACAGTGTGCAAATGAGACCACTGAATGGTTCAAAACTGCAATTGAAGCACATGTTCCCGCACGGAAATACTATAGCAAGCCCCACTCTCCCCAATGGTTTACTTCTGCTTGTGCAGCTGCCGTTTGTCAAAGGCAGCATGCGTTCCGCAGATTCAACCGACATAAGTCCAGCTCAAATAAACAAAAGTTTATAGTAGCTAGAAATAATTGTAAGAGAGTGATAGAGACAGCTAAGACAGATTACTCTGAAACCACCAGAAAACGCATCGAAGATCAGAAATTAGGAACCCGGGATTTTTGGAAAATCTACAATAGCGTAGTAAATAATGGACAGTTAACTATTCCACCACTATCAAACAATCATGAGGTTGCTTGCACGGCAACTGACAAGGCTAATCTGCTTGCCAGTCAGTTTGCCTCAAACTCCACACTGAACTCGGTACACCACTCACTCCCTGATTTTCCTCTGCGAACAGACGCCACACTAGACGATTTGAAAATCACCCCTTCTCAAGTACATGCTATTATAAAAAACCTAGACACCTCAAAAGCATGTGGACCAGATCTCATCCCGGCTGTGCTATTAAAAAAATGCTCTGCCGAGGTTGCTCCAGTTCTCTCCAAACTTTACAATAAATGCCTTAACGAATCTTGCTTTCCCGACTGCTGGAAAACCGCCTCTGTGGTACCAGTCTTCAAGAATTCTGGTGAAAGAACTGACTCACTAAATTATCGCCCCATTAGCCTCCTCCCACTTTTCGCCAAAATATTTGAGTCCTTAATTAATCAAGCCCTAGTCCAGCACCTAACAGCTGCTAAACTCCTGACTGACAAACAATATGGATTCAGGCAAGCCCGTTCAACAGCAGATATCTTAACTGTAGTTTCTGAACGTATATATCGTTCATTGGACAAAACAGGGGAAGGTAGAGCGGTGGCTCTTGATATATCTAAGGCTTTTGACAGGGTATGGCACGATGGTCTTCTAAGGAAAATTAGATCATATGGAATCACTGGAAAAATTCATAATGTAATTAAATCCTTCTTAAGTAATAGAAAAATCAAAGTTGTCCTGGACGGTCGTACATCTAAACAATATGACATAAATGCGGGATTACCTCAGGAGTTTATACTTGGACCTCTATTATTCTTGATATTCATAAATGACCTCCCTGATAAAATTGTTTCGGAGATGGGTATATTTGCCGATGACACCACTCTCTATAACAGATATGAAGGGAAAACAAATGAACACATATCCAAGGAAATGGCAGAAACACTAGAGGATGACCTCCAATCTGTAGTGGAATGGGGACAAAAATGGTTGGTCACATTCAATGCTGCTAAGACTAAGCTTGTTTCCTTCAATAACTACAAGAAACCTTCTCTACCACCAATAGCAATGGCCAAGAACACATTGCCTGAAAGTACTTCTTTTAAACTCCTCGGCCTAACGTTTACAGGGAATATGAACTGGAATAGATACATTGAGAGCATTGCCAAAGCTGCTGTAAGGAAGGTTGGTTCCCTCTACCGTGCTAGAAAACTACTTATGCCTGACAGTATCCTATACCTCTATAAGGCAACCATTCGCCCATGTATGGAGTACTGTTGTCACATCTGGGCTGGTGCATCTGCTGCTTGTCTCTTGCTCCTGGACAGGGTTCAAAAGAGAGTCGCCAACCTGATAGGTCCTGAACTGTCATCTAGGCTTCAGCCTCTGTCCCATCGACGAGATGTTGCATCCCTCTGCCTGTTCTACAAATACTTTAATGGTGAATGCTCTGACGAACTGCAAACACTTGTACATCTCCGACGTAACTACCCCCGACAAACCCGACAAGCTACTAAGTCTCATCCCTTTACAGTAGAGATCTCTAGGTGCAAGAAAGCCTTTTACTCCAATAGTTTCTTCCCCAGAACTGCGGGTCTTTGGAACTCCCTTCTGGGATTCTGCTTTCCCAACTGCACTGATATGCAGAAGTTCGAGTGTAATGTTAACAAACATCTTTCTACTCATCTCCCTTCATAATGACCCCGCTAATTAAGTCCCTAATAGTAGTCCCCTGCTTCAAAGTGGCACTGTGCCTTGTTTAGGGTGAAAATTGAATAAAAAAAAATAAAAAAATAAAAAATAAAACTTTTCATTGAGTATTTCCAAATATTTGGAAAGTTAGAAACATTTTTCATAAGAGTTTTTTTTTTATAACTAAAATAATTGATGATTCCAATATTTTAGCACCGGGTGTAATTTATTTCTTTGAAATATATTTAAAACTTAAAAGTTTTTGTTTGTTTTATACCATTTTATCTGTACATAATTTACATGACTGAAATGGGAAATAAAATAGGAAATTTTCTATTCTCTCGCACACTTTCACTTTATTCTTTAAATTCTTTATTCTTTCGAACTTTTGATTCATACAAACACAAATTCATCTTAAAAATTCATTAACTAATCAGTTTTAATTAAAGTTTTGATATGAACTAAAAATAAAGAGTACATTAAATTTTAGTTAACATATTTTTCTTGTGTTTATCTTATAAATATTGTTTGGTATTTGTCCCATGTACTCACCGTGCTGAAATAATAACGTCATTTAGAAAACCATTCTTAATAGGGAGAAGCTTTCTAATTATTCTGCACTTTCACCTAACAATTTGATGAAAAAGAAAAAAGATACCATAAAATTTAACTTGAGAATCCTATCTAAAATATAGCATGGTGCGTACACTGCGCAGGCACCATTATTATTATTATTATTATTATTATTATTATTATTATAACAACAACAATAATAAAAAAGGTACTTCATGGGGAACATGGACCCTGCGTAAACGGGTTTTAATTTAATAGTTGCTCCCTAAAAAGCGCATACGCAAAAGGTTTTCACTGGTTTATTTAATCACAAAATCTTTTTGGAAGGTACTATTTGAGGCAAAAAAAAGGCCAAAAGCATTATTTGAATATGTATGAAAAAATAAATGTAACAAAATATAAAAATATTTAGTGTGGAAAATATAATAATAAAAATAAATTAAAATCAAATGAAAATAAAATAAAAACGAAATAAAAGTATGAATCAAATTGAATTAAAGAAATAAAAACATTCGAAAAATAAAATAAATGTTTACTATATTTTCTTAGTTTTTAACCAATATTCACATTTTGGTATGATTTTCTTTTAGTAGTTATGTGAAATTCATTTCCGTATTCATGTATTCTGCACTGATATGAAAATGAAGACTATAGCGGAGTATAAGATTCCTAACCATGTAACTGATGAAAATATACTACACATTTTGATGAAAAACATGGGGAAGTAAGGAATCTACGATTATCGAGAAAGTGGAGAGGTAATAGGCCTATAACACACCTTAGATATCGTGCTGCAGTTTGTGCATATTACATTTAGGGGAAAATGAGTTCATTTTATATATATAGGGATAAAGTTCAGTTTCATTATTAATCGAATTGGGTTCCTTTCTTTTCTTTTTTAACATGTTTTAATGCCCTTTTTAAAAATGCCGTCATATAGTATGACATTAAAAGTTCGACAAATCTTACCTACATTGCCTGCAGCCATTTTTCACTTAACAGGCCTTCTATATCTCGGTGGCCGTGGTAGAGCTGCCACGAAAGTGAGTAAATCATTTTTTGTATGTTCTATTATGCAGTTATACTATATTCATTTACGTTTTTCTATATAGTAATAAGTTTATCTATATAGTAATAAGTTTTTCTATAGAGTAATAAGTTTTTCTATAGAGTAATAAGTTTTCTATATAGTAATAAGTTTTTCTATAGAGTAATAAGTTTTTCTATATAGTAATAAGTTTTTCTATATAGTAATAAGTTTTTCTATAGAGTAATAAGTTTTTCTATAAAGTAATAAGTTTTTCTATATAGTAATAAGTTTTTCTATAAAGTAATAAGTTTTTCTATATAGTAATAAGTTTTTCTATATAGTAATAAGTTTTTCTATATAGTAATAAGTTTTTCTATATAGTAATAAGTTTTTCTATATAGTAATAAGTTTTCTATATAGTAATAAGTTTTCTATATAGTAATAAGTTTTCTATATAGTAATAAGTTTTTCTATATAGTAATAAGTTTTCTATAAAGTAATAAGTTTTTCTATAAAGTATTAAGTGTATATGATGTATTTGGACGTATTTTCCTTTTATTTTGTTCCCCCGGACGTCGAGTGACATGCATGGTTTTTTTTCCCCTACAGAAGAAGGTTAATTAGGGATATGAAACTCTCAACACAGACGACAAACTTTAAAAAGGAATGCAGTAAAAAAAAAAAAAAGTGAAGCATGCATGGTCCCCCGTGAATGCACAGTGAACGAGGCATAAAAAAAATGACTAAGTTCAGCATTGCCCCCCCCCATTTAGCCCCAAAATTCCCCAGGGAACGTCAAATCCTGGTGAAAATGAACAAACGGTGCAGTTTTAGGCCTTAACATATGTAAATTTGAGTTCTGCACCATGCAAAAGAAAGAAATGACTAAGTCCATCATTTGCTCCCCCACCCATTTAGCCCCAAAATCCCCAACGCCTTAACATTTTAAAGTTAAGTTCAGCAACATGCGAAATTGTCCAAAATGTGTATGTCTATTTGACATACACTGAAAATTTTGGACAAATATGGTAAAATAGTCCCCAAAATGGAGTGTTTTTATTAGTTATCACGAAGTATAGAGAAGCAAAATTATATAGAAATCAGTTAGTTACAACTTTTAAGAAAGTTTAAATAAATCCAAGGCATCAATTTTTTTAATAAGAACAAAAGTCTCAATTTTAGCCATTTTAACCCAAAAGGCACCACTAGGGGAGAGGGTGGCAACCGGAGTTTTCCCAGAAAATCCGTTGTTACATTTTTATTTATATCGTGTTTAATATTTGTGCAAAATTTCAAAAAATTCCAAGGCGTAGTCATTGAGAAACGTGCGGACAGAAAAACGGACGAACGGACAAGGGTGAATTTACAGGTCCACTCTCCTTTTGTTGGGGGGGGGGGGCCAAAAAAAGAATGATAGTCTAAATACTGTTGAGCAATGCCAGGTCGGGACAGCTACTAGTATTCAAATATTTTGAGCATTTTCTTACCGTTCATTTTTTTTCTTTCTTTCTTAATATCCTATCGTCTTTGTAAATTGCTTTCTCGAATATCTGTGCCATTTTCTAGAGCATAAAAATTCCTACAATATTAGCGACTTTACTTGTTGTTACATCAAAAGTCGCATTAAAAAAAACATCTGATACAATCATTATGGACCAGAACTGATTATTTTTGGCAACGCTTAATAATTTTCTAATGTTGATCTCTCATTTTTACAAATTGCTCACCTAAGTGTTATGCATCCTTTACAAAGTCCTCTGCTGTAGAGGCGTAACACTTGTTTATATCGATCCGAAAGAAGAAGAAGGGGTTATTTTTATTTATGGATGTTATTAAATCATAAACAAACTCGCGTTTAATTTAAATGGCCGCCAATAACTTCTGAGACGCCTTTATTTCCTCTCCTCTCCAACCATGTCTTCAATAGAAGTCAAACTTGAAAGAGTTGTTTCTATTGTGTTTAACAAAGGCGGGCGTTGCGAGTTCCATTTATATTAGAATGAAATGAGGTGTACATTTATTTAGATGTGTTCACGGACATGTTTGATGCCAAACAGTATAAACAAAATAAAGACTGAGCAGAAGAGCTTAACTAATTGTGGATTTGCAAACAGGTTTAGGTAGATGCCCTCTGGCTAGACGCTATGACTGTTTAGACCTGCAACGGTGCAACGCTGCTAAAGTGATTGTCGAATTTAACGTTGCACAAGTTAACCTGTATATATATATATATATATATATATATATATATATATATATATATATATATATATATATATAGCAAAAATGTTAATTAATAAAAACCTGAAGAAAGTGCTCAATACTATTGTAGAGCAAATATGCGTTTCATTTTGTTTATTACCGTTTTTATCTGTTTAGTTACACATTGTTTCGGTTGCCGGATCCTATTAACGATCCGGCAACCTCATCAAACGTTACAGGGCTTCTTAGGTGAGCATTTGGGAAGTGATATACAAATTACGATTAGCGTATGAAGCGATGCTCTTTGTGTGAACAAATTGAGCTTAGGTAGTTTGGACAATGTGAAAACATTGTTAATTCACTGCTCGCATAGCAGCAGCCGTATAACGCAACGGTAGGTATGTCAGAATTTTGGGGGAATTTTTTGACACCCCTAACACAAAACTGCGAATAAAATATAAAAAAAAATCGTAATTTCTCTTTTTAAAGTGGGTTATTTATTTTCTTTATGGAATATACTTCCAAAATAAACTATTAAAGTTGTTTAAAAAATAATAGAAATATTATTTTCTATTTTTTAAAAGACAGTGTTTACAAAGTGTCTGCGCGTTCATGCAGCTATTTTTCTACGTAATGATATCAATTGAATTTTACGAGTTAAATTTTTTCAATTTTTTCATTTCAAAAATCAATCAAAATTTTTCTATTGGTTCAATTTTTACGAAATTTTCAGGTTCAATGTGAAATTTTATGCTCTTTCCGATAAACTGAATATAATAATCTAGACAAGCGTTTTTTTAATTCACCCCCCCCATTTTGAAATGTCTATTAAAATGAAAATAATTTTCTCACCTCAAATTTACATATCACAAATTGAAGATAAAAGATCAATAAATAAAATAAGCTAACTCAAAACCAAAAACAAACAAAAAAAATAGTTATTTACATATTTACCTGTAAAGTCCAAAGTTTTAAACTTTTTTTTTTAAACCAAGTTGATTTTTTAAAGTTAAATCTTATAATCTTGTTATATTGTCCAGAAAATTTCGTACAATTACGACAATTTTTCTATTTCATTCGATGTTTTTTTTAGTTATTTAAAAATAAACTTCATTCTATAAAGAAGAAATTAAATCAAAAACTCGTGTATTTCTTTGATAGAAGGAAAAAAAATCAAAAATTCGTCAAGTGTTTTGCGTTTAATCGTCGAAAACTGATGAGTGAAATGTGATCATTTTTTACGTACGGTAACCCATATCGACCAACTTTATTGACTTCAAATATCTAATTATTAAAGCAAAGGGGAGATAAAGGGAAATAAATTAAATGTTTGTTTTGTCATATAGTTACTATCGATATCACTTTTGAAATGTATTTGGTCTAATGTGTTGTTTTTACGTTTTGGAAATAATTATTTATGTCCCTTTGAGGCCTTTGTATTTGACAAATTGAAAAATTGAAGCAACACCGCTTTGACTAATGGCGGATAACGAGTTGCGAAAATGCGATTTTCTGGGGCCCTTGTTTTAAAAAATCCTTTTATTTAAAAAATACATGGAATATAAAATATAAATATAGACAATTCTGATAAATGAAGAATGGAAGCACCCATTATTTAGTTTTTTTTATAGGTAAGTGATTTTTTGGCATTTATATATATTTATTAGATTTGGATAACATCGACTATCTTTACCTGAAGATACCTTCTGGCCGACTCACGACAAGGAAAGAACTTTCAACTCTTCCTTTTTTCACACTGCCCAATTTGCTGCCACTAAAATAAAACTGTTGTTTTTAAAAGAGGTCCTGTTTTATTATTCCATGCTGTTTATTTTCGACGACTATCAATCTATATAATAACAAAACTCTGTGGACCTTGTTTACTTGTCTTTTTGCTTGATTGCATTTTGAATATGTTCATTACTGTGATAACAATTCAGTAGATACCAATGATTTCACTTAAAATTCAATTTTTCAATTTTCGAATTTCGCTTCAATAACAAAGAAGAACCAAACACAGATATGTGGAAACGAGGTTACATCAAAAAGAGGTCACTTTCATATTCTTGTCCAGGGTTGTTAGATTGGCCTTTTTAAAGCTAAATTTTTTTTTTAAGCAGTTTGGCTTTCAAAAATTGTATTTGGCCTTTTCAAAGCGTAACGTATGGACTAACTAAAGAATAAGCAGAATATTATATTGATGCCTCGGTTCAGTCTCGAAAGACAAAGGATACCCTCTACAGGGGTAGCTGTGCATATAATCGTCTGGCAAGGGTTGCGCAATCTCCAACCACACCTGGACTGCCAGTAAAAGACTACTGTAAAAAGTAATAAAGAACGCAAGAGAGCTGTATGCTCAGTCCGTTAAGTCCAAATCAGCTGAGCAGTCGCTTGGTTCCCACCAGTTTTGGCAAATAGCAAACAGAATCCTGAACAGAAGCATGTGCTCTATCCCAACTATCATCAATGGACCTGAGGTAATCTCGTCAGCATCAGACATAGCCAAACTCTTTGCCTAGAAATTGCAGCTAATTCTACCCTTTGCAACCAAGGCCGCCAACCCCCAATATTTTTTTTTTTTTTTTTTTTTTTTTTTTTATTCAATTTTCACCCCAAACAAGGCACAGTGCCACTTTGAAGCAGGGGGCTACTATTAGGGAATTAATTAGCGGGGTCATTATGAAGGGAGAAGAGTAGAAAGATGTTTGTTAACATTACACTTGAACTTCTGCATATCATTGCAGTTGGGAAAGCAGAATCCCGGAAGGGAGTTCCAAAGACCCGCAGTTCTGGGGAAGAAACTATTGGAGTAAAAGGCTTTCTTGCACCTAGGGATCTCCACTGTAAAGGGATGAGACTTAGTAGCGTGTCGGGTTTGTCGGGGGTAGTTACGTCGGGGAGGTACAAGTGTTTGCAGTTCGTCAGAGCATTCACCATTAAAGTATTTGTAGAACAGGCAGAGGGATGCAACATCTCGTCGATGGGACAGAGGTTGAAGCCCAGATGACAGTTCAGGACCTATCAGGTTTGCGACTCTTTTTTGAACCCTGTCCAGGAGCGAGAGACAAGCAGCAGATGCACCAGCCCAGATGTGACAACAGTACTCCATACATGGGCGAATGGTTGCCTTATAGAGGTATAGGATACTGGCAGGCGTAAGTAGTTTTCTAGCATGGTAGAGGGAGCAAACCTTCCTTGCAGCAGCCTTGGCAATGCTCTCAATGTATCTATTCCAGTTCATATTCCCTGTAAACGTTAGGCCGAGGAGTTTAAAAGAAGTACTTTCAGGCAATGTGTTCTTGGCCATTGCTATTGGTGGTAGAGAAGGTTTCTTGTAGTTATTGAAGGAAACAAGCTTAGTCTTAGCAGCATTGAATGTGACCAACCATTTTTGTCCCCATTCCACTACGGATTGGAGGTCATCCTCTAGTGTTTCTGCCATTTTCTTGGATATGTGTTCATTTGTTTTCCCCTCATATCTGTTATAGAGAGTGGTGTCATCGGCAAATATACCCATCTCCGAAACAATATTATCAGGGAGGTCATTTATGAATATCAGGAACAATAGAGGTCCAAGGATAGACCCCTGAGGTAATCCCGCATTTATGTCATATTGTTTGGATGTACGTCCGTCGAGGACAACTTTGATTTTTCTATTACTTAAGAAGGATTTAATTACGTTATGAATTCTTCCAGTGATTCCATATGATCTAATTTTCCTTAGAAGACCATCGTGCCATACCCTGTCAAAAGCCTTAGATATATCAAGGGCCACCGCTCTACCCTCCCCTGTTTTATCCAATGAACGATATATACGTTCAGAAACTACAGTTAAGATATCTGCTGTTGAACGGGCTTGCCTGAATCTATATTGTTTGTCAGTCAAGAGTTTAGCAGCTGTTAGGTGCTGGACTAGGGCTTTATTAACTAAGGACTCAAATATTTTGGCGAAAAGCGGGAGGAGGCTAATGGGGCGATAATTTAGTGGGTCAGTTCTTTCACCAGAATTCTTGAAGACTGGTACCACAGAGGCGGTTTTCCAGCAGTCGGGAAAACAAGATTCGTTAAGGCATTTATTGTAAAGTTTGGACAGAACTGGAGCAACCTCGGCAGAGCATTTTTTTAATAGCACAGCCGGGATGAGATCTGGTCCACATGCTTTTGAGGTGTCTAGGTTTTTTATAATAGCATGTACCTGAGAAGGGGTGATTTTCAAGTCGTCAAGTGTGGCGTCTGTTCGCAGAGGAAAATCAGGGAGTGAGTGGTGTACCGAGTTCAGTGTGGAGTTTGAGGCAAACCGACTGGCAAGCAGATTAGCCTTGTCAGTTGCCGTGCAAGCAACCTCATGATTGTTTGTTAGTGGGGGAGTAATTGAATGTCCATTATTAACTACGCTGTTGTAGATTTTCCAAAAATCCCGGGTTCCTAATTTCTGTGCTTCGATTCGCTTTCTGGTGGTTTCAGAGTAATCTGACTTAGCTGTGTCTATCACTCTCTTACAATTATTTCTAGCTTCTATAAACTTCTGTTTATTTGAGCTGGACTTATGTCGGTTGAATCTGCGGAACGCATGCTGCCTTTGACAAATGGCAGCTGCACAAGCAGAAGTAAACCATTGGGGGGAGTGGGGCTTGCTATAGTATTTCCGTGCGGGAACATGTGCTTCAATAGCAGTTTTGAACCATTCAGTTGTCTCATTTGCACACTGTTCCGCTGGAAGAGTAAAGATATTTTGCCATGGGGCATCTCTGATGAGCTCCCTGATGGCTTCCCAATCAGCCTTTTTGTAATACCTCGTTGTTTTGAGTAGTGGGTCTTCAGTTTTAGGGCGAGAATTTAGGCTGATTTCTACCATTATCACAGCGTGATCAGCATTCCCGAGTGGGCTATGGGCATTTGTTGTATGTCATTGGGAACTGTTGTCAGAAAGAGATCTAGAAGTGAGGCATGTTGATCGTGCTGGTCTGGGAAACGTGTCGGAAATGTAACCATCTGAGATAGGGAATGAGATATAGAGAAGCTATATGTGGCGCTACCAGCTACGTCTGTGTGATTTGAGAATCCTAGCCAGTTACTGTGGTGGACATTGAAGTCACCAAATACATGTATTTGTGCGCTAGTATCGAGGGAGAGTGCTATATCTATGCTGTCTGAGACTTTGTTTATTAGGGTACAGTCTTGGTTTGAGGGAGAGCGGTAGAGAAAATATAAGTAGCTAATATTGTGTTGCATATTTAGTCTGAAGCACATAAAGGCCTGGCCCTCTGATTCTAGTTTTATTTCTCTAGTTAGGGGGAGGGTGTTTCGAATATAGACTCCAAGTCCATGCATATGTCTGTCCGAGTCCTTACGGTAGAGTGGGAGATAACCAGGCATGTTAAAGTGGTTAGAGGGTATGGAGGAGTGAAGGTTAGTTTCACTTAATGCTAAGATATCCGGGGTGTTTACAAGGAGAAATGACTCAACATCATCTAAGTTAGTTCTAAGCCCGCGGATATTAGTAAATGCAAGCCTCAAGGGAGGAGGCAGGTTGGTTTTCTTTGAGTTTGGTCCTGGTTTAAACGTAACTTTTGCTTGAGCTGTCATTTCATTTTATTTTATTTAAAAGTTTCAGTTAGGGTGGATGAGTGAGGGGGTGCTGGACAAGTAGTTGTGCAGAATACCAGACATGCAATACAAGTAGACCATCAGCTGTCCTCACCCACAGGATTGTGGCCTCAGGAAAGCCCACCGGGGATGAGTGCAGGGTCCCTTTCCATGCGCGACATGGCACTACAAACATCCCGATATTTTACAACTGTTGATGGAGCAGCCGCTCTAAGCGCTACCAAAGAGTTAGGGCTCCTGTACTATCAGTCGGAAACAGCAGCCAGGAACTGTCAATCCGGTACCCTCAATCCATTAGGCAAAGCCAGCCCAGTCCAACTGCACTGACATATATGGCACTGAAGCACCCCACTGTGTCCAGTTTAGGGGGATGGGATGTGGCAGGAGTGGGGAAAAGCGGCGTTCATTACCCTAGTCAGGAAACAAGGTCAACCACTGGGTGATTCAAGCGAGTCCCTGTGATAGTACCTCTACGCCTGGCTAATAGGCAAAGAAGGAGTATGAAAGCCGAGCGATAGACAGAGTCTATCTCCTCCTTAAGCAGTTTAGGTTTGCCAACCGGTGATTTGTTTGAGTCACCAGCTCTAGGAAGGTTGTCGTCCAGGACTGAAGAGACCTCCCTCCCCTAGGTTTAGTTTCAGAGTTTTCCTTCTCCTAGACGGATGGCCTGGGAAGACCTACGGGTCCATCAGCTCCGAGGGGGTTCGCCCCGCGCCTGGGTTCTAATCCAGGTATTTCTGCGACCCCGCATGGGTAGTTAATATTTATTGGTTATTTAGGTTAATATCTCCTGGAAAAATCGGGCATTTAGGTTAGCTTCTACAGAAGATTTTCACTCCTCAAGTGTGGTTTAAAAAGGGCATTATTATGCTGTCCATTTTCATTTATACTGAGAGAGGGTATACGTAAAAATTCATGCAGTGGAAGCAGTTAAATTTGCTACAGTATTGGATCGAGAGAGTCGAGTTGATGTATGGTTAGATATAGTTTTGTAAGTTTAGCAATGTATGGTTAGATATGGTTTAGTAGGTTTAGGAATGTATGGTTAGATATGGTTTAGTAGGTTTAGGATTAGGATAAAGTGTTCAGAAAATGCGCTATGTGATATACAAATATCTGTACTTGATGTTGCCAAGCTAATCAAAAACCTTGATTCCAGTAAAGGAACTGGCCCTGACGGTATTCCAATTATAGCACTCAAAAAACTTCAACCAGAACTAGCGCCCATCCTTACAAAATTGTTTAAACGTTGTCTTAAGGAGAATTGCTTCCCATCAACCTGGAAAATCTCATCAGTATGCCCTGTATTTAAGAATTCAGGTGATCACTCATCTCCCTCATAGTACAGGCCAATAAGTCTCCTGTGTGTCATGAGTAAGTTGCTGGAATCTGTGTTAAATACAGAAGTAATCAACCATCTCAGCAAAAATAACCTTCTTAGTGACACGCAATATGGTTTGCGTTCTACTAGATCTACAGCAGATGTGCTTACAGTTATATTCCAAAGGATTGGTGAATCTCTCAATGGAGGCTACCTTTCTAGGGCAATTGCTCTTGACATCAAAGGCCTTTGATAGAGTATGGCATAAAGGTTTACTTCACAAGATCTTCAGCTATGGTATAGCTGGAAATGTCTTCTCAATTATTAAATCATTTCTCTCTGATAGGTTCATAAGAGTAGTGGTTGATGGGTAGAAATCAGAAGCTCACAGTATTAATGCTGGAGTACCTCAGGGATCTATCCTGGGCCCAACTCTCTTCCTGATCTATATTAATGATCTTCCAAATCACATCCTTACATCAATCGTAGACATTTATGCTGATGACACTATCATCTATGGTAACACATCAAAGGCCGTAAATGACCAAGTTCTCTCCGATTCTCTCTCCTCTGAGCTTGAGCAAGTGGTACGAGGAAAGAGGTGGCTGGTTACTTTTAATGCATCTAAAACCAAGCTTTTATCTTTACATCATCAACGCTCTGATCTCCATCTGGAATCAATTGAAATGAATGGCTCTCGTCTTCAGGAGGCCTCATGTTTTGACAAGCTTCTGGGCCTAACCTTTACTTTTGATCTTAAATGCAACACATACATTAAATCCGTTGCCAAGGCCACTAGAAAAATGGTGTGATCTTTCTATTGATCCAGTAGATATCTCACTGCTGATGCAATTCTCTATCTATATAAGAGCCAAGGATCGAGTACTGTTGCCTCATCTGGGCAGGAGCTGCTAGAAAGGACTTGTCCTGCCTTGATAGAATTCAAAATAGACTTCGTAGCCTCGTAAGAGATGTCCTTTTCTCTTCTGTGTCACCTCTTTCTCACAGAAGAGATGTTGCGAGTTTGTCTCTGTTTTATCGTTATTTTCATGGCAAGTGCTTGGTTGAACTCCAATCTATGGTCCCCCCCCCTCGCCAAACTTTCACAAGAAACACCCATCTAGCAGAAAACACTATCAATAATTTCCCCCACTCTTTATCTGTGCCTAAACCTAAACGTAGATTCCGTGAACAAAGCTTCTTTCTTAGAACTGCATGCCTATGAAATTGTCTTTCATTGTCCTGCTTTCCAGCTGACTACAATGTGGTTGTCTTCAAGTCTAACGTAAACAAGTTTTGATGAGCCGTTCCATATAAGTTAACATATTTACCGAACTTCCATTACTAACGATTACTATATTGTCCAATTGTCTACTGTACACTCTTTAACCCTTATCCTCGAGTGGCCTCTTGGCCTTGATAAGTGGCAAGGAGAAGTCCAGAACGACTGGAAACAATGCCGAGATAAGCAGAGAGCACATAGAGAACCTGGAAATCTCAAACGGTCACCCATCTGGTACTGGCCAGGCTCATTGTTGCTTAACTTCAGTGATCTGACAGGAACCCGTGTGCCGCAGTTAGCAAACTGGTCATTTGCAGATCTTTACTTCAATGCAATATTAGAAACCCCCCCCCCACCTTATGAAGAATGATAAATAAATCTTCCGGTAAGCAAGATAATATCGCAGATCTGGTAGCATTCTTGTATTCTGAACAGCAATTAATGTGTGGATCGAGTGGAAAACTCAAGTTAATTTTTTTCAGTTTTAAACAAAGTTTCAAAGATTCAAAGTTTCAAAGATTCAAAGTTTCAAAGATTCAAAGTTTCAAAGATTCAAAGACGGGTTTTTTATCCTCGGTTTCAAAATCAAGAGAGATTACAGCATTCCTATAATGATCTGGTTGCGGTGTGATGCTAGTTCTGCACAGTTCTAGGAGGTCCACCTTACCGGGCTTCGTCTTCTCTCTTTGAGAAAGGGGTAGGTTTATTGCTTATCGGGAAATGCCAATGGAGCTGCCCAGGCACATTTTGCAAGTCAGTTCCCCACCCTGTTAGGGGCGCTGACTTCTCTATCCCACTTTCTGATCCTGCTGTCACAGTTCTTACAGTGAAAAGGAGAACTAAACACCTTCAAAGATATAGTCTATATTTATAAACTTGAATCATTAACCGAACTGACAGTGAGATTAAAACTCTAAATTTTTGTATAAAATATGGAACATCAGCTTTTCAATATAGTTCACATGCCCACTTGATCGATTTAGTTGGACTTAAAAAAAATTATGGGTTTATTTGTAAAATAACATCATTTTCATTGTTCTAATTAACGGTAATTTATAATTAAGTGAAAAAGGCACCCATCTCTCTCTCTCTCTCTCTCACTCTCTCTCTCTTACTCATTCATGTATTCCTCTCGTTCCATCTCACTCTATAATTCAACCATTTCTTAACATTTCCTAATATCGTTCTCTCTCTCTCTCTCTCTCTTTATTACAGAAGATTAGAGTAACATCAACACCGTCGGTTTCAAATGCACGCACACACACACACACACACACACACACACACACACACACACACACACACACACACACACACACACACACACACACACACACACTGATTGATTGTATCCTAGTAACCAAAGGAAGCAATTAGCCCACAAACATAAACATTTCTTTTCGGCATTTGTCGAAATAAAAAATAAACAAAAATTATGATTATGGACTGAGTTTTTCCTTTGATCATTGGAGTGCAATCAACCAGTATATATGCTTTGAAGCCGAAAACGTAACATTACTTGAAAGAATTTGGACAATATTATAAGGGATATATACCTTACATATATTTTTTTATATACACACAGGAATATATTTATTCACATACAGACTGTTTTTGCTGTATCACAGTTCATCAGTACGGCTAGACTAACACCTCTCCCGAGCCAGGGATTAAACCTACAACCATCTAGTTGATAGTCGGCAGTTCTAACCTCCGTTCTATGTAATCAGTGCTCGTAAACGACCTCATAAAATGCCCATTTATATAGATACTCGCTCACTGCTTTTATAGTGCTTATTTACACACAAACAAACAGAGATCTTTGCATTAACGCTAATTAAGCAGTGTGTGTGTGTGTTTATATATATATATATATATATATATATATATATATATATATATATATATATATATATATATATATAGTGATTGTCACTTCTTGACAAAAGAAGACCATCTTTCCTTTGCCTTATTGTTTCGTTATTTTATTTGATTCTGACTAGTGGCAGATTCACCAATCTGGATGTGAGAGAAATATTCCATGCTCCATGCATGGGCGAATAGTATCCTTGTAGAGGTATAATATATTCTCGTGTGTGAGCAACTTTTTTGTATATAAATATGTCGCTACTTTTAGCGACAGGACATATTTTTTCTTAAATTTTCATTTTTTACGTGCATAAAAGTTATTCATGAACATACGTGTTTCTGCCTGTCAGCTGTCGTCAGCATGGCTAAACTTTTTTGCCAATTTTCGAACCCATGACTCCACAATTCGCAGTCTGGCATTTTACCACTGAGCTATGAAACCATGTCAAATTTTATGCACGATTTTTATTGCTTTTAAATAGATCGGCTGTTGTTATTATATCGATATGTGTGTGTGTGTGTGTGTGTGTGTGTGTGTGTGTGTGTGTGTGTGTGTGTGTGTGTGTGTGTGTGTGTGTGTGTGTGTGTGGAGAGAAAGAGTATGAGATAATATTTTTTTTTTTTTTTTTTTTTATTACATTTTCACCCCAAACAAGGCACATTGCCACTTTGGTGTAGGGGGCTACTATCAGGGGAAACATCTACTGGGGTACTATGTAGGGATTAGGGCAGCGAGATGTTGGTTCACGTTGCACTTGAACTTATGCATGTCAGTACAGTTGGGGAAGCAGTGACCTGGAATGGAATTCCAAAGTCTAGCTGTTCTGGGGAAGAAACTACTGGACTAGAAAGATCTTTTACATCTAGGGATCTCTACAGTGTGGGGGTGGGATTTTGCAGCTTGTTGGGTCTGTCGAGGGTGTTCACGTCGTGGGGGCACAAGTGCTTGCAGTTCTTCAGAGCATTCACCATTATAATACTTGTAGAACAGGCAACAGGTGAGGATGTCTGCCATGGAACGGGCTTGTCTAAATCCATATTGATGGTCGGTCAGAAGTTTAGCATCTGTAAGGTGCTGGACTAGAGCATGGTTAATTAAGGTCTCAAAAAACATTTTTGTCCCCATTCCACTACTGATTGGAGGTCATCCTCTAGTGTTTCTGCCATTACTTTAGATATATGTTCATTTGTTTTCCTGTCGTGCCTGCTATAGAGTGTGGTGTCATCAGCATATATACCCATCTCAGAGGCAATTTTGTCGGGGAGGTCATTTATGAATATCAGGAACAGAAGAGGTCGAAGGATAGATCCCTGGGGCACTCCCGCATTTATATCATATTGTTTAGATGAACGACCGTCGAGGACAACCTGGATTTTTCTCTTATCTAAGAAGGATTTAATTATGTTAAGTATTCTACCAGTGATACCGTAAGATCTAATCTTCCTGAGGAGACCCTCATGCCATACCCTGTCAAAAGCCTTAGATATATCTAGAGCTACCGCTCTGCCCTCTCCCGCTTTGTCCAGTGAATGGTATATGCGTTCAGAGATTACAGTGAGGATGTCTGCCATGGAACGGGCTTGTCTAAATCCATATTGATGGTCGGTCAGAAGTTTAGCATCTGTAAGGTGCTGGACTAGAGCATGGTTAATTAAGGTCTCAAATATTTTGGCAAAAAGTGGGAGGAGGCTAATAGGGCGATAATTTAATGGGTTAGTTCTTTCGTCAGAATTCTTGAATACTGGTACTACAGAAGCAGTTTTCCAACAGCTCGGAAAGCAAGATTCATTAAGGCATTTGTTGTAGAGTTTGGAGAGAACTGGAGCTACTTCGGCTGAGCACTTTTTTAATAGCACAGCTGGGATGAGGTCGGGTCACATGCTTTGGAAGTGTCAAGGTTTTTTATGATAGCATGCACCTGAGCAGGGGTGATTTTCAGATCGTCTAGCGTGGCGTCTGTCCGCATAGGAAATTGAGGTAGGGGGTGGTTTAGAGGGTCCAGTGTGGAGTTTGAGGCAAATCGACTGGCAAGCATGTTAGCCTTCTCGGTTGCTGAGCAAAGAACCTCGTGATTGTTAGTTAGTGGGGGAATTGTTGATTGCCCATTATTTACTACACTGTTGTAGATTTTCCAGAAGTCACGAGTTCCTAGTTTTTGTGCTTCGATGCGTTTTTTTAGTGGTTTCCGTAAATTCCCTCTTAGCTGTCGCTATTTCTTTCTTAACGTTACTTCTAGCTTCTATGTACTTCTGTCTGTTTGAACTGGACTTATGTCGGTTAAACCTGCGGAATGCATGCTGCCTTTGAGCAATGGCAGTTGCGCAAGTCGAAGTAAACCATTGGGGAGAGTGGGGCCTGCTATAGAATTTCCGCATGGGAACATGCGCTTCGATTGCAGTTTTGAACCATTCAGTGGTCTCGGTTGCACACTGTTCAGCAGGAAGAGAAAAAATATTTCCCCATGGGGCGTCTCTGATAATATATGTGAATATCTCTCTCTCTCATATATATATATATATATATATGATAGACTCTACTGTCAATTTTAACGTATGAGGTTCCGACACAACAACTAAGTTGTTCAGAAATCCACACAGATGATTTGTTTTATAGTGGTGAAGGCTTTGCGTAGAACCAACCATGCTTTTTGGTTTTACTGCTCACCTTCGTCGGTGCAGGTGACTGCCACAGGACAGAGTATACAGTATACTGCAGGTTTTTAAATCGGAGTTTCCTTCTCCTTAATGAAGACTGGGGGTGCATCTCCCCCAGTGAATTAATATGCCCCCGGATACCAACCTGAAAATTTCTATGACTCGACGCAGTACATATAGTGCCTAGCCTTTATAAATGGTCACCTATCTGGTACTGGCCAAGCTCAACGTTGCTTAACTTTGGTGATCTGGCGAAAACCGGTGTGTCAATGTGATTGTGCCATATATATATATATATATATATATATATATATATATATATATAGCAAAAATAGTAATTAGTAAAATTAGTAAAAACCTGAAGAGAGTGCTCAATACTATTGCAAAGCAAATATGTGTTTTATTTCTTTATTACCGTTTTATCTGTTTAGTTACACATGTTTCGGTTGCCGAATCATAGTTACGATCCAGCAACTTCGTCCGACTTTACAGAAACCTTTACAAAAGCACTTTACAGAAACCTGTAAAGTCTGACGAAATTGCTGGATCATAAATATGATTCAGCAACCGAAACATGTGTAACTAAACAGATAAAACGGTAATAAAAAAATAAAACAACATATATATATATATATATATATATATATATATATATATATATATATATATATATATATATATTAGAGATGGTGAGAGAAAGAGAACGAGTTCTTTATTTCTCTGGTGAATTTTATTTTCACATATTTTCTCGGCTGTTCGATTATCTATTTTTAGATCCATTGAAAAATTTCTTTTATTTTGTAGTTCTTTTCATCACTTGTTAGTTCTTTTTTTTATATATTTTAACGATTCAGCGTAAATGTAGCGCTTACAAATAATTTCTAGATATTGAAAAATGCAATATTTGCACACCTTTATTAAATTTCTGCTTGCAATGAAAAATTAAGGCTCATTTTTTACAGTTACAAAAAAATGCATACTAGAAACATATTCCATCGTGAGGTGTCATATATGAAATAGTATAATACTCATGTTGTAATTGCAATCAAATATGTATTGATGAAAATGAAGACTAAAGATTAGGATAATGACCATAAAAGATGTATAAAAATAGCAACTCTCTTAACGCACTATTCTCTCATTCATTCAAACATGATCATTCTTTTAATTTTAAACAGACTCATTAAATTCATGGAAGACTTCTTGCATCAGAACTCATTTAAAGATAATTAAACAACATAACGAGTTCTAAAGTTCTAGTCATTTTTTTATAAGTAAACTAATAATACTAACCAAACAGAACTAAAATTTAGATCCAGGTTTGCTATTTTACTTTACATTCCCAAAATTTGACGACAAAATTTTGTACATAACATCTGTATAAACTCCTCTCTAAACTACACTTGTAAACGCATCACCCATTTTAAATTCTAATATGTATCGTTCGTTTGGGAAAAATAATTTTCTCATCACAAACGCACTACATATTTTTAAATGTTATACTTGTTAAGTATAAGGAAGAGTGGAAGATACACTGGCATATAAAAATAAAAGATGTTTGAACACTTGACGCGATTAATACCACGTAATAATAGTAAAAGGAGAAAATTGAGGGAATTCCAAAATCTAGAAATCTGAAGAAAGAAACTATGAGCAATGAAGGATCGCAATAGTATAAGGGTGAGATTTTACTGTTTTTAAGTTAATAATTTAAATATAATGTATATCCTCTGAATCAGAAGCATAACAATTCCTGAAATGCACTATTCTCTCATGCATTAAAACACGATCATTCTTTTAACTTTAAACAAAATAGACTTATTAATAAATTAAAAAAATAAAATAAATCCATGAAAGAAATTCGTGACTCAGCACTCATTATATAATCAGATAATCAGATATGCATGGGTGAAACTTTACACAAACTAAAGAAAAGATTAGTAAACATATATATATATATATATATATATATATATATAATTCTCTAAATGCACTAATCTCTCATGCATTAAAACATGATCATTTTTTTAATTTTAAACAAATTAGACTCATTAAATTCATCTTAAATAAATTTTAGCGAAGACATCTTAATTTAACCACAATTAACAATTAACGTATTGGGTTCTACAATTGATCTTATTTTATTAGCAACCTAACTGAACAGAACTTAAATTTAGATCCGGGCTATTTTACCCCACATTCTCAATTAAACTAAAAATCATCAACGTGATAGAAGATGCAATGAGAACATAGAGACTGGAATTGACAGTGGATGGACAACGCATAACAGAAATTAACATACAAAGAGGCATTTTCCAAGGAGACTTACTATCACCATTACTGTTCATCATAGCCATGATGCCCCTGAACAGTATTCTAAGAAAATGTCAAGCCGGATATGATTTCTCCATTACAGAGGTAAAAATGAATCACCTGATGTACATAGACGATCTGAAACTTTTTGCAAGGATCGAAAAGGAACTAAAGACACTAATTAAAACTACCAGAATCTTAAGCCAGGATATCCAAATGGAATTTGGAATGGAAAAGTGCGCACTACTAGTTATAAGAAATGGAAAACTGGAAACGACAGAAGACATGGAACTACCCAACCAAACGGAGATGAGGGTACTAGGGGTATAAGACGACTATAAATTCTTGGGGATTCTGGAAGCAGATACCATTAAAGCAACAGAATTGAAAGAGAGAATTGGAAAGGAAAACTTCTGGAAACGAAATTATATACAGAAACCTAATAAAAGGTATAAATACGTAGGCAGTATCACTAGTAAGATTCTCTGGACCGTTTATAAGGTGGACAAAAGAAGAACTGAGACGGCTCGATCAGAAGACTAGGAAACTCATGACCATGCAGAATGCACTACACCTTAAGGACAATGTTGACGATTCTACGTGAAAAAGAAAGATGGCGGGAAAGGACTGGTCTGCATAAAAGACTGTGTGAATGGCACAAAAAAAGAACTAGAAAAATACATAATGCAAAGCACTGAAAAGATAATTATGGCAGCGAGAGACACTGAAAAAACCCAACAAATCAGAAAACAGAGAGAACAAGGAAAAACGAGAAAAGAAAAATGGGAAAAGAAACAACTACACAGAAGATTCATAAGAATGACAAAAGATGAGAATAACAAAAACGCCTGGACATGGATGCGAAAAGGACATGTAAACCAAGAAACTGAATCTCTAATAACTGCAGCACAAGATAACTCGGTAAGAACCAACCATATCAAAACAAAGATCGACAAAACACAAGAAAGCAGCAAATGCAGACTCTATGGACAAAGAGATGAAACGATAAACCATATAGTAAGTGAATGCAGCAAACTGGCCCAAAAGGAATACAAAAACAGGCACGGTGGGGAGGGCAGTACACTGGGAATAACTGCATCTTGAATGCACAGATAAATGGTACAAGCATAAGCCCACAACTTGAAAACGAGAATCATAAAATCGTATGTGACATGAACATACAGATGGATAAACTCATCCAAGCAAGAAGACCAGATGTAATAATTAACAAGAAAGAAAATCCTGTCAAATCATTGATTTTACTGTCCCAGCTGACTACAGGATGAGTATGAAAGAAAAGGAGAAATGGAGCAAATACACAAAGCTAGCCAGCGAGTTAAAAGGGATTTGGATGATGAAGAAAATTCAAAATAATACCTATAATAATAAAAGCACACGGAACAATTCTAAAAAGCTTTGACAAAAGAATGGGAGAAATTGGAATCAGAGGAATGGCTGCAAAGATACAACGATTAACGATAATAAAAACAGCTGAAATAGTAAAGAAAACCCTTGAATGCGGAGAATAATACACATGAACCACGTGCGTGAACTAGACAAACTGCTACAGAGGCAAAATAGGAAGAAGCGTTACAGGGAATGAAGAACACTGAAGCTGCATATCTACAAGTTCTATATCCCCTCACCCACCCTCTTGCATTGTCCCATCATTGTCCCCTCCCCCCAAAAAGTGTGATATCAAATAGCTGAGAAGTAGGATGGAAAGACTGAGGAGAGAGCGCTAATCAGACCTCTGTAGGACACGCACAAAGAGATCAGGGACCTTGGGGAGGCTTATTGCCACTCAAATTCCAGCGGAGGCCAATGGCTGCTGCCAGCGAGAAATCAATGGTGAGAGGCTGTTGCAATAACGCAAATTTATTTGCAAATGTTATCGAAGTAAGTGGTGAGTGCTGGACGTTTGGAGAGACTTGTTGTCACTCAGCTTCCAATTTGATTGACGACTGGGCTATTTTACAGATTTTGATGACAATAAAAGTATTGGAAATGAGAAACATTTGTTGATCCTCATTGAATGCTGGGCAACGTTGGGTCTCCCTGCTAGTATATGTATATGTGTGTGCATGTGTGTGTGTTTGTTTTCTGTATATATATATATATATATATATATATATATATATATATATATATATATATATATGGCTTTTTACTCGAATACGATGGCCAGCATGTTAAAAATATACCATTTGTTATAAAGATCTTATGGATAAACATCTGAAGAAGTTGGTGGGGACAGGATATTTTTACGGAAACATAAATCGTAAAATTACCAACTCATTAATGAAACAGCTGTAATGAAAAATCCAGGAAATAAATGAAGGTTATAAAAAAGAAAACGTGAGTCTTTGAATTTTCAACAAAATCTTGCACTATATATATATATGTTATTTTGTTTAGCAATATTATCAGTTTTGAAACACTGCTTTTAGTATTTATTTGCGCTACCTTAGTGATGAGGAAGTTGCCTGCCCTTTGTTTTCATATAAATGTGTCACCCGTTTTATTGATTTGATGTAATTTTGTTAAAGTTTCTTCTTTGTATTTAAATATTTTTATGTGCAGAAAACTTATCCATGGACACACGTCTTTCTAACTATCAGCTGTCATCAGCATGGCTAAAGTTTTTGGCAAGGATCGAACCCATGACTCCAGAATCTGCAGTCTGGCGTGCTACCACTGAGCCACGAAACCTTGTCAAATATTTTGCATGAGTTTATCGCTTTTAAATAGATCTGTTGTTGTTGTTGTTGTTGTTGTTATATATGTATTTGTGTGTGTGTATAGAGAAAGAAAGAAAGAGAAGGAAAGATTTAAGAATATATATATATATATATATATATATATATATTTCTGTAGAAATATATTTTCTTATTATATATCAGTCCTTATTTAAGAAACTCAATGTAATTACAGAGCAATATAGAGAATAAATGCCAAAAAGTTATATTCCAAAATTCGTGATGTTGACCATCTTATAATTTATTCCTTTAATTAAGTTGACTTATACAATTCTTGACAGTATCTTTTTGTAGCACAATATCAATCACTTAATTATTATGTCCATCAGTGAATCCATTATGCCCTTATCTCATCAGAAAAAATAGCAACAATACATCCATCAAAAGGAATTAAAATGTGATTTGACATGGTAAAAATCCGAAAATTGGAAGAGGAGCTGCAGATACCTTTATACTTTTCCATTACGCCATATTGAATTTATATATATATATATATATATATATATATATATATATATATATATATATATGTATATATATATATATATATATATATATATATATATATATATATATATATATATGTATATATATATATATATGAAATTCTGCAGATTAAGGAGAACCTAGCAACCAGTTTGGGAGTATTTTGCCGAATAATAAAATTTTTTTTTGTAAATTTCTACTTTACAGCTCTGTTCTTATATATATATATATATATATATATATATATTCTTGTTGACCACAAAGCCGACCTCATTGTAGGAGGTGTTCCCACCCTTATAGTATAAGTGGTGTGTTGTTGTTAAGAATGAGACATCCTTCATCCTTCCGTCTGGTTTCACACACTCCTATAACATCAAATTTGATCTTCTGTAGTTCATCCTCTAATTCGGTGACTCTAACGTCAGTCGACAGTGACCTCGTGTCATACGTTCCAATGTTCAATTTCTAATGATAGCCTGTTCGAATCCAGAGATTTTTAGCACCCTCTGTTCTTTTGCTGTGCTGCTTGCTGCCGGAAATGCTGGCTCGAAAACTGCTGGGGACTGAGGGCCGTTTCTTATTCTTGTACATCATAGTTCTGAGGTTTTGCCATACTCGCTATGCTTGGCTTGTCAGTTGGCGAGGGTATTTAACCCATACCTGGAGGAGTTTGCTAAATGGCCATTGGTACTTGGTGCTCATCCGCCCTTAAATAGGTTTTGTTTTTAGTCCTGTTGGGTATCTAGCCACCCTCCTCATCAAGCAAGCTGGTTTAGTCGCCGACAATCCAACCTTGGACAGGTTAGTCTGGTTTACATGTTACTAGTAGCATTCTCATTAATGACCTGACAACAAACAGCAAAGTTAAAAAAAGTTTAAGACTCCAATATCGAAATGAAGAAAATCAGAAAATAACTTTGTTTTTCCTTCTATCATCCGTCGCTGGACTTAGATATCCCTTAATGGCATCACAAAGAATGAAAGCGATTTCTTCCTTACCAACAGGCCACACACTGTGATTGATGTTTCTGCCATAAACAGGTTAAGCACAGGGAGTGACCACCGAATGATCAGAATGCCTCTTACCATAGACACCAAGCTTGAGAGGACAAAGCATATCAAGCAACACAAGAAATCAAACACCCAGGGTCTCACAGTTCCAATTGCTACTCTCCAACAGATTTGAGGTGCTAGCAACATCAGAAGATCCAAACACTGACTACAATAATGTTATATCAGAGATCAGGCGGGCTGACCTAGAAACAGCTGGTCAATACAAACTACAGAAACCAAATAAACTGTCTACAATTACAAAACAGCAGAGAAAGAAATGGCAAGAGATGAAAAGAGGTTGTGCAAATGTACAGCACATTGAATACATTGAGATATGCAAGACTCTGAGACACAGAATGGCAAAAGAGATTTTAAACATCAATTAAGAACCAATACTACAAGATCTTGAAGTAAACAAAGGAATTAAGCCCATCAAAAAAAAGGCAGCATTTCAGCAGAAACAACATCACCTATCTCAAAGAAAAAGATGGCACTCTCGTCCATGACCTAAGCAGAATTGTTTCAAGGTGCGAGGAGTTCTATGCTAACCTCTATGCCACCAGACAACCAAGACACACTCCAACCCATCATGCACTGAACAAATCTGAGGAACTTCCTCCACTCATCCTCCCATCGGAAGTGAGGGCAGCTATTAAGTGACTGAAGTCAGGCAAGGCTGCAGGAGAGGATGGTGTTACTGCAGAAGTACTACAGAGCGGTGGTGAACCCATTGTTGAGATGTTTACAAGACTGTTTAATAAGTGCTTCTCAAGTGGAAAAGTTCCGGATAAATGGATGAATGCATCAGTGGTCATCATTCATAAGAAAGGAGACACTGCAGGTATTAAGGACTATCAGCCAATCAGCCTTCTGCCAGTGACATACAAGGTATTCTGTCAGGTCTTGCTAAGACGTATGCTAGGAACAGTCATCAACTGCGAGAACAAGCAGGTTTCAGAGCAGGTTACTCCACCATCGACCATATCCAGGTTGTCAGTCAACTGCAAGAGAAAGCCAATGAATACAAGATTCCATTGTGCTTTGCCTTTGTGGATTACCAAAAGGCTTTTGACTTTATAGTTTGATCCACTATTCACTGCCCTTGAGAACCAAGGCGTTTCTACATACATCACCTTGCTGAAAGACTTGTACAGTGGGGCTACCTCTACTTTAAAGCTCCATCGTGACAGCAACAAGATGAAGCTGGAGAGGGGAGCAAGACAAGATGACAACATCTCGCCAAAATCTTCACAGCCTGTATCCAGGATGCGATAATCAGTCAGATTAAGTGGGAGAGGAGGGGAGTCAACATCGATGGCGAAAACCTGTCACATCTAATCTTCGCTGATGATATAGTACTGATGGCACATTCCCCTCATTCTAAACGACAAATTTCTCTAACGGGTTTTTATTTTATTTATTATTTTTCTGTAACTTTCTTTGAAATGTTTTGTCATATTCCAAACGTCAGTTAGTTTTTCTAATAGATATTTCAATTTATATTTTAATGTTTAATAAAAAAAAGAACACAGCATTTATGTTTATTATGTTCGAAAAACATTCAGTGTTTATCGATATATTTAAAAAAAGACAGATGTTGGCAAGGTTTCTGTTGAATACGTAAAGTGAAAATGAGTTCAAACTAAAAAATTATACAAAACTTATAAACTCAGTTAATATATGTTCCGGTCAGATAGACTGACATATATTGGGTGGGTTTCTGACAGTATTTTGTATATTTTTTAGTTTTAACTCCTTTTCCTAACGTTAACAAGAACAAACTGGTTGGCCTCAACATGCATCTTGGGAAGACCAAGGTGATGTTGAACCAGCACGTTGCCAAGTCGCCAATAATTGTTGATGGAAAGACCACTGAGGAAGTTGAAAGCTACATCTACTTGGGGAAGAAAATTACGAAAGATGGAGATCTCCTCCCTGAGATAAAGAGAAGGATAACATTGGGATGGGCAGCTTTTGGGAAAGTGGCGAATATCATGAGAAGCCAAAAAGCAAATATGTCAATCAAAGGGAAGATCTTCAATGAATATGTACTACCTGTGATGATCTACGGTAGTCTAGCATGGGCCCTGACAACTTGCCAAAGTGAAATCTTGACAGTAGCACAAAGGAAGATAGAGAGGATAATGTTAGTCATCACTCTACAAGACAGAAATGCAAACATCTGGATCCGCCAACAAATAAGAGTTATTAACATCAATACTGTCATCAAAACATCCAACCACAGATAGGCAGAGCACCTAGCCAGACAACATGACAACAGATGGTCCATTAGAACAACGGAATGGACACCTGGTGAACACAATAGGTCAAAATGAAGACCAAGAACGAGATGGAGGTACGACCTCATACAACACATGAGTCCCACATGGCAGCGGATAGGTTGGGACAGGGTTAGATGACTAAAGTCCGGGGAGGGGTTCCTCATTGAGTGATAAAGCCCTTATTGATTGATTGATTGGTATTTATCAGAGAGGCGGTAGCACTCTATATAGGGATGGCCCGTACACGCCTATATACGCCTACAAAACAAAACTATCCAAATCTCAACTAAAATCAACTTATAAGTTTCAAAAAGCACATATTCTTACAGAGAAGTGTCTTACGAATCCAGCGAGTGTCAGAACGTCGGTTAAAATGTCAAAAGAGAGCAAAAAAAAAAAAGGGTACAAAAATGGCCAATTGTTCTTCTTTCTTCTTTCTTCTTCTTTCTTTTGAGACGATGTATCTCGGTGTACGAACGGTCTCTGACAACAGTTCAAGCATCAATCGACTGCTCTTTACACGGAGAAGTGCAGTGACCCATCGATTATTAGTTAACTCCATAATTTATATATATTAGAAAAAGCGGGAAAAAGAGTGCAAGTTTTTTTTTCTCTGTTGAATTCCATTCTCACATACTGCAGTGAAAATTGAGTGTAACTGCAGTCATGAAGGTGGGCTGCATGTGCGAACTCGAAACCTGGGCGATGGGAGACGAGAAGGCGATGAATCAGCAGGTTCGATTGCGCATTAATTTGCATAAATGGGATAATATAAGGCCGGGAGTTAAAATGTTTGAGAGAGTCGAGCCGTTGAGTTCTCGAGAACCGGATGTAACCTGGTTAGAGCGGAGAGTGTCGCTGAGAATCGAGTACAGGTTTTTTTTTTTCGATTAGACATACTTTCTCGGCTGTTCAATTATCTATTTTTAGATCCATTGAAAAATTTCTTTTATTTTGTAGTTCTTTTCATCACTTGTTAGTTCTTTTTTTTTTTTTAACCATTCAGCATAAATGTAGCGCTTACAAATAATTTCTAGATATTGAAAAATGTAATATTTGCACATCTTTTTTAAATATATGCTTGCAATGGGAAATCAAGGCTCATTTTTTACAGTTACAAAAAAATGCATACTAGAAACATATTCCATCATGAGGTGTCATATATGAAATAGTATAATACTCATGTTGTAATTGCAATTAAATATGCATTGTTGAAAATGAGGACTAAAGATTAGGATAATGAACATAAAAGATGTATAAAAATAGCAACTCTCTAAAAGCACTATTCTCTCATTCATTCAAACATAATCATTCTTTTAATTTTAACAGACCCATTAAATTCGTCTTAAATCTCAGCGAAGACTTCTTGCATCAGAACTCATTTAAAGATAATTAAACAACATAACGAGTTCTACTAGTCATTTTTTATAAGTAAACTAATAATACTAACCAAACAGAACTAAAATTTAGATCCAGGTTAGCTATTTTACTTTACATTTGACGACAAAACTTTGTACATAACATCGATATAAACTCCTCTCTAAACTCCACTTTGTAAACTCATCATCCATTTTGAATTCTAATATCTATGGTTCGCTTGAAAAAAATAATTTTCTCATCACAAACGCACTACATATTTTTAAATGTTATACTTGTTAAGTATAAGGAAGAGTGGAAGATACACTGGCATATAAAAATAAAAGATGTTTGAACACTTGACGCGATTAATACCACGTAATAATAGTAAAAGGAGAAAATTGAGGGAATTCCAAAATCTAGAAATCTGAAGACAGAAACTATGAGCAATGAAGGATCGCAATAGTATAAGGGTGAGATTTTACTGTTTTTAAGTTAATAATTTAAATATAATGTATATCCTCTGAATCAGAAGCATAACAATTCCTGAAATGCACTATTCTCTCATGCATTAAAACACGATCATTCTTTTAACTTTAAACAAAATAGACTTATTAATAAATTAAAAAAATAAAATAAAATAAATCCATGAAAGAAATTCGTGACTCAGCACTCATTATATAATCAGATAATCAGATATGCATGGGTGAAACTTTACACAAACTAAAGAAAAGATTAGTAAACATATATATATATATATATATATATATATATATATATATATATATATATATATATATATATATAATAATTCTCTAAATGCACTAATCTCTCATGCATTAAAACATGATCATTCTTTTAATTTTAAACAAATTAGACTCATTAAATTCATCTTAAATAAATTTTGGCAAAGACATCTTAATTTAACCACAATTAACAATTAACGTATTGGGTTCTACAATTGATCTTATTTTATTGGCAACCTAACTGAACAGAACTTAAATTTAGATCCGGGCTATTTTACCCCACATTCTCAATTAAACTAAAAATCATCACCGTGATAGAAGATGCAATGAGAACATAGAGACTGGAATTGACAGTGGATGGACAACACATAACAGAAATTAACATACAAAAAGGCATCTTTCAAGGAGACTTACTATCACCATTACTGTTCATCATAGCCATGAACAGCAAAAGATGTTAAGTATCTTACTGTTTCTGTTTGAACACTTGATTGTAGTGAATGGACGATTCCAATATTTTTTTCCCAATTCCGATACAAGTACTGATTCTATTTTAAATTACTGATTCCAATTCCGATATTTTTGAAATCTCTAAATATTTAGCGATGGTGCTATTATTTTTTATTGTTTTATTTTCTGAGCATCGCAAAATCTAATCTAATATGTACGTATATTTTCACAAACTGAAAAAATACATTTCGAGGTATGTCTATAGATTTTAGTTCCACTGGTAGTTTAAAATCAATAACTTTTAATGATAGCATGATATCAACAAAGTAAAATTAAGTTTTCAACCAAAACAAACAAAATCAGAAAACAATTAAAAGAATCGTTGTCGGCATTGGAACAAAGGTACAATTTTTCTGATTCCAATATTCTAAAAATTTCTAATTATTTCCACTCCAATTAATCGCCTCAATAATCCAGTGACGGTAAAATCCAAATGTATACATTTGGATTTTACCGTCACTGGATTATTTATCTTCCACCAGACTATCCATTCATGTGTAATCACCTTTTTCTTCACCATATTCCCTCTGCTCCACTTTTTTTGTTTTCAAGTAAGATCTTTGACTTACTTGTTGTTTCATCAAATACTTTTGAATGCAAAATCCGATCCCGCATTTTGCTAATTCCTACCCTCTGATGAGAAGGAAAGTATTTCTTTGAAACTCCACGGATTAAGGACTATCCACTTATCTAGTGTTTCCTTTTCAGATTAAATATGTTTTTAACTCATTTCAAAGTGTTTTTTAACATGTTTTATTAACTGTTTGCTCGTATATATATATATATATATATATATATATATATATATATATATATATATATAATATCAAAACTAGTGTTTCTAAAGGTATTTTAAAAATACTTGTAAGTCATCTTATTAAAGAATACTATTTTCAAATAGGAAATAAAATATTACTCCAAACGATAGGTATCCCAATGGGATTGGATCCTGCACCATTTTGGGCAAATTTGTATTTACATAGACTCGAGTATATATATATGTCATCACTATTAAAAACAGACATATCTAAAACACATAACTTTCATGGATGTAGGAGATTTATAGATGACCTTATATGTATAAACGATAATGATGAATTCGAAAAAAATAAACATCTTATATATCCAAACGAATTAAAATTGAATTGTGAACATAGAGGACAACAGGCTACATTTCTGGATTTAGATATAAAAATTGAGGATGGGATTTTTCTTTATAAAATATTTGATAAAAGAAACGCTTTCCCCTTTAAAATAGTATGTATGCCCCATAAAGATAGCACCTGCCCTGTTTTTATGTTTTATGGAACCATTATGTCAGAGTTTTTGAGAATAGCTCGCGTTACTTTAAAACTAACAGACTTTATACCACCAGTTTCTAGTTTAGTAATAAGGATAATAAAACAAGGTGGGGATAAAAATAAAATATTTAAATAGTTAAATAAAGCATTTGTTCGTTATCCTGATGCTTTTGAATCGTTTAAGATAAACTAGACTATATTAATAAAGGAAATCCAAAACTATATTAGCAATGTATAAAATGTATTTATAATTACATATAATAATAAAAAAAAAATGTATATATGTAAAAATATTTTTAACCTTTATATATCTAATTTTAAATAAGAATGTAAATATACTAAATACTAATCATAGTGGGGTGATAAGTAGTTAAATGGATTCATCCTAATCTTATAAATACAAGACTGATAAATTAAAAAATTAAAAAATGTATCCATTTTAAATGTGGAAATTGATGAATCGCACGGTAAGAAATTCATTTTTATAGCATGAAAAGGTTAGTAATTGCAATTAAGAATAGAAAACTGGATCAAATGTTTGAAACATGTTTTCTTCCTAAGATTAAGGGTGGTGGTGTTTGATCAACACTGCTGGGGAGCCATGATGTAATATACTGTTTTGTTTTTAAATCCCCGAAACAGTGTTTCATGGTAAACAACTGATGATCCCTTGAAAAATAAATTATTGGTATTATAGTAAATTCGAGAGCGAGTTGATACAGTGATTGCAGGTGATTAAATGACTTACTGACTAGATGGTTTTCTAACGAATGATAAAAAATATTTTTTTGTATAGTTTTAAGGGTTAAAAACTTCCAAGACTATATATATATATATATATATATATATATATATATATATATATATATATATATATATATATATATATATATATATACAGGCAATAAAAAGAAAGTCCACGCTTTTAATTTAAAAAAAAACTGCAAATTTAATGTAACTGTTTAAACAAACTATACATCATTTGATTCGCCTTTTATTCTTCTATGATTTTACCGGTTCATATTTGACTTTTAATTGAAATATTCTAGTGTTCCCGTCAATTTAAAAAAAATAACTCCAAATTGAAGAGGCAAAAAGAAAGTCCACGCAATGGAAAATTTTTATTTAAATGTAACTTTAGGACATTAATGCAACACAAACACAACAAGAACACAATGAACTAGTTAATATTTAGTAGCATAGGCTTCTGCAATTTGACAACCTGCAATCTTTTGGGAATTCCTTGAATTAGACTGCAGCAATACTCCGGGGAAAGGGCATCCCACTTTTCTTTAATTTTTGTCCAAAGTTCTTCAAAATTTGAAATGTTATCATTGTGTAGCTGTTGCTTGATGTAATGTCATACGTTTTCGATAGGATTAAGGTCTGGAGATTGTGCAGGCCAATCCAAACATGGTCTTCCAGGAATCTCTTGATATTGCCAGCTGTGTGAATGGAAGCATTTTCCTGCATGAAAATCGGATTATCATCCAAATTCCGACCAAAGTAGGGTAGAAAATGCTCAGTCAGCATATTAATGTACTTGGTCGAATT
>NC_136511.1:39406828-39476828 GCF_053919585.1 Euprymna scolopes
CACAATAAACAAGTAATAAAAATTGAACATGCCAATGAATAATAAACACTTACAAGCCTCCACCCCTTGGAAACACTTCAAATGAACTACGAAAATTGCCATTTTTACATCTCCAACACATTTGAAAATAATTTCTGACGAGGACGCTTCACAGAACGTCTGAAACGCGCGTAAAAACGATTTCAATGACTTAAAAACACTATTACAATGATCCAAACATAATTCTCAATGAAAAACCAAGACACGGAATAATAAAATAATGTTAAAAAATACACATTGTTGGTGACTACTCCCTTATTTAAATATATATATATATATATATATATATATATATATATATATATATATATATATATATATATATATATATATATATATGTATAATGCTTCACTTCTCTATATTCATGGAGTTTGCTTTGCGTGGTTTGTTTTACCGCATATCAACCGTTTTCAAACTCTTTAAAGCCGAATCCAATAATTTTGGAAAAAAGTTTTCACACTTCAAGTTTTTTTATATCTCCAAATATTTATACATGGATTTTGGTTTGCTTGTTTTGTTTTATGGCATATCAATCATTTTCGGTTTCATAATATCGAATCCAGTAATTATAGAAAAAATTATGCTCAAAGTTTTTTTTTTTATATCTGTAAATATTAATTCATTGTGTTTGCTTTTGAATGTTTTGTTTAATGGCATATCAACCCTTTTCATGTTATTTAATGCTTAATTCAGTAATTTAGGAAAAAAGTTTTTATGCATCAAGATTTTTTTATATTTTCAAATATTTATTTATGATGTTTGGTCTGTTTGACTTTTTTGATTGCCAATTATCGATACTTATTGAAGACATTCTGATACAAAACCTATCTAAGAACACTGCTAGATACATAAAGTAGATTTTTGTGAAATTTCAGGAGTACATAGGGGACGACTTCTCTCTCTCTCTCTCTCTCTCTCTCTCTCTCTCTCTCTCTCTCTCTCTCTCTCTCTCTCTCTCTCTCTCTCACATATCAACTTATTGTAGATTATTTAATGTTACATCCGGTAATTTGAAAAATACTTTTTATACTTCAAGTTGTTTATATTTTCAAATATTTATTCAAGGTGTTTGGTTTGGTTGTTTTGTTTTATGGCATATCAACCTTTTTCGGGCTCTTTAACGCCCAATTCAGAGATTGAATGATGATCAATGAATGTTTTACACTCCCATATTTTTTATTGTCATTGAAATCGGTGAAAGCACCCATTTTTCAATTAAATCGATTGCTTGCTCTAGTTGGGGACCGGGAGGAAGCTTCACATGCATCTCTGCAGTGATTTACTCCATAATACATAATTGCACTGTAGAGAACCTAGTGTTGATTTCATAAATTATTTATATAAATAATAGCTTGAATTAAATTTTTTTTGTTTTTTTTTACACAGTGATCACCACTTATCAAGGCCCGGAAGTCACTCAGGGATAAGGGTTATTGCAAGTACATTACATTAGTGTGGAGATTTGATGAAGTGTTTACTTAAGGGGGCGGTTCATTAGGAATTTGTTAACGTTGGACTTGAAGACATCCAAGTTGTAGTCTGGTGGGAAGCAGGCAGACGGAACAGAGTAAAATGAAAAAGTCAAGTATCATGCTTCAATTGTGCTCTAAACAGAAACATTCATTTCGAACGTACCCCTGTCATATCAAAGAACCTATTGTTGATTTTATATGCCTGGCCTTTCTGCTTTTGAGATGGTAATGGTTTGAATATAAGTTTAAAATGAAAAAAGTCAAATATCATGCTGCAATTGTGCTTTAAACAGAAACATTCATTTAGACCGCGCCCCTGTCACATCAAAGAACACTATTGATTTTATATGTCGGGCCTTTCAGCTTGTGTGGCAATAAAACTTCTCGGATGCACTTGTGATGTTAGGCTGTGTAAGGTGTTAACTTTGGTCAAAACCGCCTGTTCCTTCTTTCATCGGATTTTTTTTTTATTACCAATTATCGATACTTATTGAAGACATTCCGATACAAAACCTATCTAAGAACACTGCCAGATACATAAAAATCAGCCCAGCCGTTTAGGAGTCTGTAGGGGACGAATTCTCTCTCTCTCCCACACACACATACAAAGTTGGTTTTATATAATAGTAGAAATGATTGTTTTTCTCAGGTCCATTAAGAATTGATAAATACATGGCGTTTTGGCACACTGAGTCATTAATTCAAAGAAAACCCTCAGTCCTGTTTTGAAATAACTGCTGTTAGCATTGACAGCTTTCCCCCAAAAACAGGGCTTGATATACAAACTTTGAAAGTTTGAAATACCTAACTTCTGTATGAGGGAGAGGATGGTGAATAGAGTGAGGTGGTATTTTTGAGTGATGGAAGTTTATAATTCAATTTTGCAGTTAGCAGCAATTATAAAAGATGCAAGCATAATGCAGCAGCACTTGGCTGGTAAAATGGAATTTTAAGAATAAATTATATATTTTTTTTAAAAACGAAAATTAATGTACTCAGTTATTGTTTATTTTTTGCAAGTCGCAAATTCATTTTATTGAAATATTTTGAGATGAGTAATTTGTATATTTATTTGTTTGTGGACTGTTATCCTCATCTTTATAGTTGTTGTTTCATGACGTTTCGGCTAACTGTTCCTCTGGCCTTCGTCAATAAAAAAAAAGATAAGAACGAAAAACTTAGATTTATAAGACCAAAAAATCCAACATTGATTGCACATCGGGGCTTATGACGCAGTGGATAGAGGCGTTCAATCTCTACGGTTCCTGGTGAGCATTATCTTAAGATAGCAGTTTCAGTCCTAGTTAGCCAAAACGTGGTGAGACCACAACAACTATGTAAGGCAGTTATTACTGAGGATACAATTAAGAGACTGTACATTCCTATCCCATCATAGTTAACCACCTGAAGAAGGCCAGAGGAATAGTCCGCCAAAACGTGGTGGAACAACAATTATGAAGATGAGGATAACAGTCCGTAAATAAATAAATAAATAAATGTCGCAAATTCATCTTTTTATCTCTAGAACCAAACAATATATTCTCTGACAGAAACAGAAATGTAATGTAAAAAGATGTTTATCCCCCCCCACACACACACACCTCAAAAAATTTGGACCAGCGGCATCAATATCAGAGTTTGGTAGATCTAAAATTAGCAACATAGGTGCTAGTAATGTTACACAGCTTAATCTGAACTCCTACACATCATGATCAATGGATGAAACTTTTTTATATAAAATTATGGAATCGCAACTAGAAAGATATAAAAATTGAAATCGTCAAATAAACATAGTTAATATGCAGTAAATTACTTTTTTCAGCCTGCAGCCATTTGCAGTTACGACCGCTCACAGCATTAAAGTAATACAACATTGTAAATAATTCTACAAACAATTCTGAAACTTATCAAACCAGCCTTTACTGGCATTGAATAAAGTTTATTTTGTGGGAGAAATAATTCATGGATTTGCTTTTACATAATCACCCTCTTCTTCATTAATTCAACACAGGCAGTTTTTGAATGAATAGAGAAAGCAGGGTTTTAATATTTGCCTTAACGGATTAAAATGAATTGAGTTCATGATCTTGATGCGACTCTTTCCTTGTAGAAACACTTGTTTTGGTAAGTTTCTAGGGCTGACTTTCACCCCAGATCTACAATAGAAAACTATGTTGCTAAACCTACTGGAAAAATGGTTGGATCATTCGATTGCTCCAGAAAGTATCTGACTTCTGATGCAATTCTCTACCTATATAAGAGTCAAATAGTCCTAAAATGGAATACTGCTCCCACATCAGGAGAGCTACTCCTCAAAGCACTCTTTCTTGCCATGACAGAGTACAAAATCTAATGAAAGATGATCTGTTGTCATCTTTAAACCCCCTTTTCTCACAGAAGAGACATTGCTAGTCTTTCTCAACTCTATCATTATTTCCATGGGAGGTGCTCGACTGGGCACCAATTCATCCTTTCTTTCTTGTAAGGCATTCACAATAAGAACTCATCTTTCTAACACCATTGCAAAGTACTGCCCTTTCTTCCTTCGTGTGGTTAACATAAAATGGAATTTCCATAAACAATGCTTCTTTTTTAGAACTTTACATCTGTGGAACATATTACCACAGAACTACTTCCCTGCGAATTGCACCATAGTCGTTTTCAAAAGCAATGTAAGGAAGTACTTGTCATAAACCGACCTCATAAGTAACAACATTTTTATTAGTGCTAAAGTTTTAATAATATGTATCATGGTTAATTTAATATTTTTTATTCGCTTTTTAAACTGGATTCGGTCACACACTACCCAATCAGCTGAAAGATCGTATTATTACTTCTGTCCTGTACAAAACAGTTTGTAACCACTTTGGAAACCTCGGTCGATCAGCAAAGAGACCCCCCTCCCATCTCTCTCTCACTCTTCTCTCTTATTTGCCACTAGACACTCGAGCTTAGATGACATTTACTGAAGTGAAGACAACACCCAAATAACTTTCAACTCTTCCTTTTTACAAACGAGCACAGTCCAATTTTCAACTGCCAAAATAAAACTTTCATTTATTTTTAAAAAGACGTTTGTTTTTGTTTCCGTGCTTCGTAATTGACTATCAATTATTTATTTTGCGCTTAATATTTTATTTATTATGTTTATTATTTTATATTAAATATTTTATTAATTACTTAAATTATTTTATATTTTATCTATTATATTAATTATTTTATATTTAATATCTTATTTATTATATTAATTATTTTATATTTAATATTTTATTTCTAGTCCGGCACCTTACAGATGCTAAACTTCTGACTGACAAACAATATGGATTTAGATAAGCCCGTTCCACAGCTGACATCCTCACTGTAATCTCTGAACGTATATACCATTCACTGGACAAAACGGGGGAGGGCAGAGCGGTAGCTCTAGATATATCTAAGGCTTTTGACAGGGTATGGCACAAGGGTCTCCTCAGGAAAATTAAATCATACGGTATCACTGGTAGAATACTTAGCATAATTAAATCCTTCTTAGATAAGAGAAAAATCCAGGTTGTCCTTGACATTCGAACATCTAAACAGTGTGATATAATATGCGGGAGTGCCTCAGGGGTCTATTCTTGGACCTCTATTGTTCCTGATATTTATTAATGACCTCCCCGACAAAACTGCCTCTGAGATGGGTATATATGCTGATGACACCACACTCTATAACAGGCATGACAGGAAAACAAATGAACACATATCTAAAGAAATGGCAAAAACACTAGAGGATGACCTCCAATCTGTAGTGGAATGGGGACAAAAATGGATGGTAACATTCAATGCTGCCAAGACTAAACTGGTTTCCTTCAATAACTACAAGAAACCTTCTCTGCCACCAATAGCAATGGCCAGTGACTCCCTGTCTGAAAGTACATCTTTCAAACTGCTTGGCCTAACGTTCACAGGAAACATGAGCTGGAACCAATTATATTGAAAACATTGCCAGGGCCGCTGCAAAAAAGGTAGGCTCTCTCTACCGTGCTAAAAAACTACTGACACCTGAAAGTATCCTGTATCTCTATAAGGCCACCATTCGCCCATGTATGGAGTATTGCTGTCACATTTGGGTTGGTGCGTCTACTACTAGTCTCTTGCTCCTAGACAAGGTTCAAAAAAGAGTCGCCAATTTGATAGGCCCTGAACTGGCATCTAAACTTCAGCCTCTGTCCCATCGACGAAATGTTGAATCCCCTCTGCTTGTTCTACAAGTATTTTAATGGTGAATGATCTGACAAACTGCAGACACTTGTGCCTCCACAACGCAGACACCCTCGACAAACCCGACAGGCAGCTAAATCTCACCCCCACACAGTAGAGATCCCTAGATGTAAAGATCTTTCTACTCCAGTAGTTTCTTCCCCAGAACCACTAGACTCTGGAATTCCATTCCAGGATCCTGCTTCCCTAACTGTACTAACATGCAGAAGTTCAAGTGCGACGTGAACCGACATCTTGCTGCCCAAATCCCTACATAGTGCCCCAGTAGTTGCTGACCCTGATAGTAGCCCCCTACACCAAAGTGGCAACGTGCCTTGTTTGGGGTGAAAATGTAATAATAAAAAAAAAAATTTTTATTGATGATGTTAATTATTTTATATTTAATATTTTATTTATTATATTAATTTATTTTATATTTAATACTTTTTTTTATTATATTAGTTATTTTATATTAAAATATTTTATTTATTATATTAATTAGTTTATATTTAATATTTTATTTATTATATTAATATTTTAGATATTAAATTAATTATTTTATAGTTAATATTTTATTTACTTTATCAATTATTTTATATTTAATAATTTATTTATTATATTAATGATTTTATATTTTATTTTATTTATTATGTTTATTATTTTATATTAAATATTTTATTGATTATATTAATTATTTTATATTCAATATTTTATTCATTATATAATTTATTTTATATTTAATATTTTATTTAATTATGAATTATTTTATATTAAATATTATATTCATTATATAACTTATTTTATATTTAATATTTTATTTATTATATTATTTATTATATATTGATTATTTTATTTATAATATGAATTATTTTACATTTAATATTTTATTCATTATATTATTATTTTATATTTTATATTAATTATTTTATATTTAATATTTAATTTACTTTATCAATTATTTTATTAATTATTTATATTTAATAATTTATTTATTACATCTTATATTTTATTTATTATGTTTATTTTTTGGTATTAAATATGTTATTAGTTATATTAATTATTTTATATTCAATATTTAATTCATTATATTAATTATTTATATTTTATATTTTATTTATTGTATTAATTATTATATATTTAATATTTTCTTCATTATATTAATTATTTTATATTTGATATTTTATTTACTTCATCAATTATCTTATATGTATATTTTATGTATTATATTTGTTATTTTATACTGAATATTTCATTTATTATATTAATTTTTTATATTTAATTATTTATTAATTATATTAATTTTTTATATTAAATATTGTATTTATTGTATTAATTTTTTATATTTAATATTTACTTTATTATATTAATTATTTTATATTTAATATTTTATTTATTATATTAATTATTTTATATTTAATATTTTATTTATTATATTAATTATTTTATATTTGATATTTTATTTACTTTATCAATTATTTTATATGTATATTTTATTTATTATATTTATTATTTTGCATTTAATATTTTTTATTATATTTATTATTTTATATATAATATTTTATTCATTATTTTAATCATTTTATATTTAATATTTTTTTTATTATATATTTGTGCAAAATTTCAAAAAATTCAAAGCCATATATATTGAGAAAAGTGCGGACAGACGAACGGACGAATGAACAAGGGTGAATTTACCGGTTCATCCTCCTTTTGTCGGAGGACTAATAACTAGTGTCTTTCTAGGTTGTTTCTGCTCAGAGCAGGAGGTATGAGTCTCTCAGAAATGGACCATCAACATCGCACAACTATTGTGATTACTGGGCAATATCTACCAGAATCCAAATCCAAACCACATGATGATACATCAAAATGAAATACAAGAACCAGCAGAACAACCTTCATCACAAAACTGGTCAAACATTTTGGACAAGACTGTCTTACAAATGAGACAAAGTCAGAAAACAAGTCTGCTATGTAAATAGTTAAAAAGAGTTGTCAAAAATACACCAAGATCTTCCATTGCAAAAAACTGGAAGAATGAGTCAACTAACAGCATGTCAAGTATTTTCTGGGTGAATTCAGATGAGTTATTTCCCTTGATAAGACAAGTTGCCACTTTAGAATAAAAACAGGTCACTACTTCAATTTAAAATCAGTTCAGACTTTTGATTTAACAATGTTTCCTATTTTATTAATCTACAAAATTAATTGTAGCAAAGTATATTATGATTTTTTATTTATTTTTTTTTTTTTTACACAGTGATCACCAATTATCAAGGCCCGGAAGCCACTCAGGGATAAGGGTTATTGCAAGTACATTACGTTAGTGTGGAGATTTGCTGAAGTGTTTAATTAAGGGGGCGGTTCATTAGGAATTTGTTAACATTGGACTTGAAGACATCCAAGTTGTAGTCCGGAGGGAAGCAGGCAGACGGAACAGAGTTCCACAGGCATGCAGTTCTAAAAAAGAAGCTTTGTTCATGGAATTTCCGCGTTTTGATTTAGGCACAGATATAAAGTGAGGGAAATTTTTCACAGTGGATTCAGCTAGACGGGTGTTTTTTCGTGAAAGATTGACGATGGGGGGACCAGAGATTGGAGTTCAGACGAGCATCTGCCATGGAAATAACGATATAACAAGGACAGGCTCGCAACGTCTCTTCTGTGAGAGAGAGGTTGCAGGGTAGAGAAAAGGGCATCCCCCACTAAGCCACAAAGTCTATTTTGTACTCTGTTAAGGCAGGATAGGCTGTTTTTAGCAGCTCCTGCCCAGATATGGCAACAGTATTCCATCCTTGGACGTACTTGGTTTTTATATAGATAGAGAATTGCATCAGTAGTGAGATATCTTCTGGAGCGGTAGAAGGATCCCACCATCTTTCCAGCGACCTTGGCAACAGACTTGATGTACGTGTTCCATTTCAGATCAGGAGTAAAGGTCAAACCCAGAAAGCTTGTCAAAACACGGGGCCTCACCCAGACGAGAGCCATCAACACAATTGATGCCAGCTGGGGATCAGAGCGTTGATGATGTAAGGATAGGAGTTTTGGTTTTGGATGCATTAAAGGTAACCAGCCACATCTTCCCCCACTGAACCACGCGCTCGAGATCAGAGGAGAGAGAATCAGAGAGAACTTTGTCATTTACAGCCTTTGATGTGTTGCCGTAGATGGTCATGTCATCAGCATAGATGTCAACGAATGATTTAAGTATGTGTTTTAGGGAGGTCATTGATGTAGATCAGGAAGAGAGTTGGGCCCAGGATTGACCCCTGAGGGACTCCAGCATTTATATTGCAGGCCTCCGATTTTTGTCCATCTACCACTACTCGTATGAGCCTATCGGAGAGAAATGATTTAATTGATTGCTAATTAGATGTTATGAAAATAACAAATATTGGTTAGTCAAAAGCAAAGATTGATTTATCAACTTAAATGCTATTTGGGTCCAACAAGATAACTTTATATGCTAAATTTTTTTTCTTTTTCGACAGAACCAAATTATTTCTCCGACCTTAAATCTATCTACTTTCAAAGAAATGGATGAGAAAGCAGAATTGGACGATATTGTTCAAGAGAATTGTATTGAGAATTTACATTCATCTTCCACAAAAGATTATCAGATGACAAAGCCTCCCAAACAGCCACAAGATTCTAATGGTATCGTTTAGGTTTAGGCACAGATAACGAGTGGGGGGGAATTGTTGATAGTGTTTTCAGCTAGACGAGTGTTTCTTGTGAAAGTTTGGCGAAGGGAGACCATAGACTGAAGCTCAGTCGAACACTTTCCATGAAAATAACGATACATCAGAGACAAACTCGCAACATCTCTTCTGTGAGATAGCGGTTGCAGGGAAGAGAAAAGGATATCTATCAAGGCAGGACAAGTCCTTTCTAGCAGCTCCTGCCCAGATGTGGCAACAGTAATCCATTCTTGGACGTACCTGGCTCTTATATAGATAGAGAATTGAATCAACAGTGAGATATCTACTGGATTGATAGAAGGATCCCACCATTTTTCCAGTGGCCTTGGCAACAGATTTGATGTACGTGTTCCATATAAGATTAGGAGTAAAGGTCAAGCCCAGAAGCTTGTCAAAACTTGAGGCCTCCTCAAGACGAGAGCCATTCATTTCAATTGATGCCAGATGGAGATCAGAACGTTGATGATGCAAAGATAGAAGCTTGGTTTTAGATGCATTGAAAGAAACCAGCCACTCCTTTCCCCATTGTATCACGTGCTCAAGATCAGAGGAGAGAGAATCGGAGAGAACTTGGTCGTTTACTGTCTTAGATGTGCTACCATAGATGGTAGTGTCATCAGTATAAATGTCTCCAAATGATGTAAGGATGTGATTTGGAAGATCATTAATGTAGATCAGGAAAAGAGTTGGGCCCAGGATGGACCCCTGAGGGACTCCAGCATTAATAATATGAGCTTCTGATTTTTGCCCATCAACTACTACTCTTATGAACCTATCAGAAAGTTGAGAAAACATTTCCAGCAATACCATAGCTAGAGATCTTCTCAAGTAAACCTTTATGCCATACTCTATCGAAGGCCTTTGATGTCAAGAGCAATTGCCCTAGAAAGGTTGCCTCCATCGAGAGATTCGCTAATCCTATGAGATATAACTGTAAACACATCTGCTGTAGATCTAGCAAAACGGAAACCACATTGAGTGTCAATAAGAAGGTTATTTTTGCTGAGATGGTTGATTACTTCTCTATTTAACACAGATTCCAGCAACTTACTCATGACACACAGGAGACTTATTGGCCTGTACTGAGAGGGGGATGAGCGATCACCTGAATTCTTAAATACAGGGCATACTGATGAGATTTTCCAAGGTGATGGGAAGCAATTCTTCTTAAGACAGCGTTTAAACAGTTTTGTAAGTATGAGCGCTAGTTCTAGTTGAAGTTTTTTGAGTACTATAATTGGAATACCGTCTGGGCCGGTTGCTTTACTGGAATCAAGGTTTTTGATTAGCTTGGCAACATCATGTACAGATATATGTGTATCACATAGTGTGATTTCTGATACAGGATGAAATATTGGGGGTTGGCGGCCTTGGTCGCAAAGGGTAGAATTAGCTGCAAAGTTCTTGGCAAAGAGTTTGGCTTTGTCTGATGCTGACGAGATTACCTCAGCTCCATTGATGATAGTTAGGATGGAGCACACGCTTCTGTTCAGGATTAGGTTTGTTATTTGCCAAAACTGGTGGGAACCAAGCCACTGCTCAGCTACTTTGGACTTGACGGACTGAGCATACAACTCTCTTACGTTCTTTATTGCTTTTTACAATGGTTGCTGGCAGTCCTGAAAACGGCCTAAGTTTCCATATATCTATTACATTGGAAAAAGTGATTTCTGGAGAGACCCATGGCGGCTAGCTGTTAGGTTTTTGATTTGCCTTTTATTTAATGCAATTGTTTAAACAAACTATACATCATTTGATTCGCCTTTTATTCTTCTATAATTTTACCTGTTCACATTTGATTTTTAATTGAAATATTCTAGTGTTCACGTCAATTTAAAAAATTGAGAAGGCAAAAAGAAAGTCCGCACAATGGAAAATTGTTATTTAAATGTAACTTTAGAACATTAATGCAACACAAATTCAACAGGAACTCAATGAACTAGTTAATATTTAGTATCATAGCCCTTCTGTAATTTGACAACCTGCAATCTTTTGGGGATTTCTTGAATTAGACTGCAGCAATACTCTGGGGAAATGGCATCCTACTTTTCTTTAATTTTTGTCCAAAGGTCTTCCAAATTTTAAATTTTATCATTGCGTAGCTGTTTGCTTGATGTAATGCCATACGTTTTCGATAGGATTGAGGTCTGGAGATTGTGCAGGCCAATCAAAACACGGAATATCATGACCTCTTGACATTGCCAGCTGTGTGAATGGGAGCATTTTCCTGCATGAAGATCCAAATTCCGACCAAAGTAGGGTAGAAAATGCTCAGTCAGCATATTAATGTACTTGGTCAAATTAATTCGACCTTGCAAGCGAACTATAGATCCTGGACCATTGGTACTAATAATGCTCCACACCAAAACTGAACCTACACCACCTTGCAGCATTGAAACTGAGCACCTAGGATTCAATTCTTCGTCTTTCCTCCGACGAACATATTGCCTACTATCACTGCGTAGCCTATTAAACTTGCTTTTGTCGCCAAAAAGCACTTTTCACCAATATGAAGAGTCATGATCTTCATTGCATCTGACGAAGTCCAGACGGCGCTTTCTGTTCTTTACAGAAATCATTGGCTTGCGTCTTGCAACATATCCTCGCAAATTAAATTCCTTTAATCTGTTCTTGACAGTAGAAAGAGAGCACTTTTTAACAAGATTGCACTGTTGTTGAATTTGGAGAGCCATTTAAAATCTGTTTCTTAGGCTACAGATCTGTTAGAAGTAACTCTAGTATGACCAGATTTAGGGTCATCACGAACACTGCCGGTGTATTAGTGTTTTTGCACAGTCTTTCATGCCGTTTTCTCATCACATTTCAATCTGTGGCCGATTTCTCGATTGGATAAACCAGAAAGGTAGAGAATAATGACGATAGCTAAGAAAATGTTGTGGCATATGGACTAAATGTTACGTTGTATAACCTGGAACAACAACAATTAGGATTAGAGATGCTTTGTTGCATGTTGGTGGACATTTGAAACTGATTTAGGGGCGATAATTTAAGCTGGTTTTAAGTGAATTTGTTGCTGCGGTCTTTCTCTTTGCCTCCTCAATTTGAAGTTATTTTTTTAAATTGACGTGAACACTAGAATATTTCAATTAAAAGTCAAATATGAACAGGTAAAATTATAGAGGAATAATAAAAGGCGTTTGCTCTCGTTCTAAGCCGTCAAACGAAAAACTCCACTCAACCACCATGCTTTAGAATTCGTCCCTTTTAACAGTTACCAAATGTACACATATGCAAATTAATGGCATACGTTGTTCACTAATGAGCGACCTACAAAATTATGCTTGTCTTTTCTTTTCTACATTTTCTGCTGTCATTTTACAGGCTAAACAAACACGAGGTCGTTTGTGGGAATGATGATTTCTACCACACTTATCTTCCTACCACAGCAGCAATGCGCCTCTCACTGATTCATTCCATTTTCTTACCACAATGAAAAAATTGCAAAAGTTGATATGTAACATGTTTCTATCAAATCTTATTACTTAGATGCCAAATTTTCAAATTATTAAAAGATAGTGACATAATTATTACTAACTGATTTACAAATCTCCTAGGCCTAACGTTCATAGGAAACATGAGTTGGAACAATTACATTGAGAGTATTGCCAGGACTGCTGTGAAGAAGGTAGGCTCTCCCTACCGTGCTAGAAAGCTACTAACACCCGAAAGTATACTGTACCTCTGTAAAGCCACCATTCGCTCCATGTACGGAGTATTGTTGTCATATTTGGGCCAGTGCATCTGCTACTAGTCTCTCGCTCCTAAACAAGGTTCAAAAGAGAATCGCCAATCTAATAGATGCTGAACTGTCATTCAAGCGTCAGCCTCCGTCCCATCAACGAAATGTTGCATCCCTCTGCCTGTTCTACAAGTACTTTAACGGTGAATGTTCTCACGAACTGCAACCCCCTCTACGTAAATATTCCCAACAAACCTGACAAGCAGCAAAATCCCACCCCTTCACAGTTGAGATCCCTAGATGTAAGAGAGCCTTCTACTCCAGTAGTTCCTTTTCCAGAACCACTAGACTTTGGTATTCCCTTCCGGGTTCCTGCTTCTCCAACTGTACTGACATGCAGAAGTTCAAGTGTAACGTGAATCGACATCTTGCTGCCCAACTCTCCACCTAGTACTCCTGTAGCCTGTGTCCCTAATAGTAGCCCTCTACATCAAAGTGGAATGTGCCTTGTTTGGGGTGAAAATGTAATTAAAAAAAGAAGAAAAGGAGATAGTAAGATCAACCTAAAAAATAGAATTACTTCCCTTGGACTGACAAGGGAGTGATCGTCCTTAAGTCTAGTAGGAGGGAGTAGGAGTTCGGCTATGACACTTTGAGATCGAAACACACACAGATGCCAATGAGAGATTACATCATTGCACATTCAGTGGCTCAACTATTATAATCTTATTCGAAAATTGTTGAATACATTGTTAAATGTTTCCTTTCGTCCTCCTATGATTTTTATGTGGTTATTTCACAGACAACACACATTTTAAAACCTGTAACATTTGTTTTTAGAGTTGGCATCGTCGTGTTTTGGAGAATTGTTAATTAAAATTCCAGTGTTGAAATTTTGATTTTTTTTTTTGCGGGTTTTCGACTTTCATTACAACAAACTATTTTTTATTTTACTGGCAGTTAAGCGAGAATGATAAGGCTAATATTGAGCTGATAAAGGCTGCACTGTACAGAGCTTTTATGACGGACCCTTGCACAGCATCCCCATCTGGCATCAATTGAAATAAATGGCTCTCGTCTTGGGGAGGCTCCATGTTTTGATAAGCTTCTGGGCTTGACCTTTACTCCTGATCTGAAATGGAACATGTACATCAAATTTGTTACCAAGGTCGCTGGAAAAATGGTGGGATCCTTCTATCGATCCAGTAGATATCTACCTGCTGATGCAATTCTCTACCTATATAAAAGCCAGGTATGTCCAAGAATGGAATATTGTTGCCACATCTGGGCACGAGCTGCTTGAAAGACTCTTATGCTACCTTAACAGCTCGTTGTCTAATGGGGGATGCCCTTTTCTCTGTCACCTCTTTCTCACAGAAAAGAGCCTGTGTCTGCTTTATTGTTATTTTCCTGACAAGTGCTCGTCTGAATTCCAATCTATGCCCCCCCTCCTCACCAAACATTCACGAGAAACACTCGTCTAGCTGAAAACACTATCAATAATTTCCCCCACTCTTTATCTGTGCCTAAACCGAAACGTAGATTCTATGAACAAAGCTTCTTTCTTAGAACTGCACACCTCTGGAACTGTCTTTCATTTACCTGCTTTCCAGCTGACTACAATATGGTCGTCTTCAAGTCCAATGTAAACAAGTTCTTGATGACCCGTTCTCTTTAAGTAATCCAATTTACCTAATTTACACTTCTAACGATTATTACGATATTGTCCTTTTGACCAATGTATGCTCTTTAACCCTTATCCTTGAGTGACCTCTAGGCCTTAATAAGTGGTGATTCCTTTGTAAAAAAAAAAAAAAAGAAAAAATGCTTTACTATCTGGAAACTATTAGCAGACGAAACAGTGGATGTATTTCTTATATGCATTTGTGGCCAGACTCCTGAGAGCATCCTTAAGCATAGATTAAATAGTTACTTGATTCATAATTAGGAATGAAGCAGGAAGCATATTTTATTGGCCACTCAGTCAGCTTAGAAATCCGCAGAAACCGGACCCACATGCCAAAGTAAATTGCTTCCACTGTGGACCAATTGCAAAAGATTGCAAAGGCACAAGATATAGGCACATAAAATGTTTGCACTGTGGCAGGATTAGATATATATAACCTTAAGTTCTCTGGAAAACGATTCAGGGGACAAGATGTCAGCACCATTCTGCTCCTCAAACAGGATGTAAATGAAAAGGAACCAATAATACAGGTTTATATCAGACAAACGCCTTGCTCAGCACTTCTTGATTCAGGTTGCTTCCATACCACAGTGAACGCAAAGTTATGCCATACTTGGAGCAATGTAACGTAGCCGTTACAAATAAACAAAGGAAAAAAATAAACAAAAATCCAGGTCGGCATTTTTTCTTTTTTAATAAAAGTTTTTATTACCATTACTCTGCCATCTCGACACCACTTAAGTCTCTCGCTACCCCATGTCCATCTAGCCTGGCTCGTGTTTCTCCTTCCTCCAACCGCATGCTGGCCACAGTCAACCTATTCCTGTCCTCGACTTTACACGTCAATTTTCTTTGATGCGCACTTTTCTTCTCTCGACCATGTGGCATTACTAAGTTAGAAAACAAAATCCGGCACTCAAATTGTTATTCTAAATTCTCTAACGACAAATTTTTACATGTGCATACTAAAATACACTTACATGTGAATACTAAAATACACTTACATGTGAATTCTAAATACACTTACATGTGCATACTAAAATACACTTACATGTGAATACTAAAATACACTTACATGTACATACTAAAAATTCTCACAAAATCCGATTTTTGAATGCGTATTTAAACTTCTCTGTAGCAGAGCAAGTTTTTATAAACCTCAGCTTTTGAATATGCATTTAAAATTCTCCACAGCATAACAAACAAATTTCCCCTTTGACTTTCAAATACACATTCAACATTCAACTGAATAGTATTTTAATATATTCATTTCACGACAAAGACAATTTCAAAGTCCGACAATTAAATTGTTATTTAAAATTCTCTATAGAACGACGAATCTATAGCGAATTGTCACAATGTCCTTTGAATATGTATTTAGAATTCTCTACAGCATAATGAATTTTCACTTTGACTTTCGAATACGCATTTAACATTTAACCGAATCATATTTTAATATATTTATTTTATGACGACTACAATTTAAAAAAAAAATCCAACCAAATCCTACCAGCGATGCCAATTCAAAAAAAAAAAAGGTCCGACTCACTTCAGTTGCATCAATGTTCGTCCACCTCCAAGTAAAGGGCCAATCATACCCCTTTCAGATACAATGGAAACAGGCTCGCCACATTAACCTTCTTGCTTGCAACTTCAGTTCCTTTAGATACACACCCACATTCCCTTCCCGGCAAACGGCTTCACCACATCACCGTCAACCCGAACCTTCGCTATAATAACAGCCAAAATAGCTTGAAAGATTATCTATTGTGTTTCTTTCATGACAAAATGTTGCCTTATTGGCAGAAAAAAGGGTTGTTGCAGCCGACACTCGCTACAAACATAGGCAGAAGTAAGTCTCTCGACTCGAGATTTGAAATCCATTTTCTCCTTGGCTTGTCCAATCACAAGCCAGCTCTCCATCACGTGACAGAGTATATAAAAGGCGAAATCTGAAACTCTCAATTCTCTTTCAACCTGACCCTGCCTGGGAGCAAACTTCGCCTAGGGCCGAAGCCCCAGGCGAAACGTGGGTACAACAAGCTAGCTATGGCTCTCTTCAAACTCACATTTATTTCCACGTTCTGTACCCTAATGAACATTCTTTATCATGCTAAAGAATATACACCAACACACACACACACACAAACACACACACACACACACACACACACACACACACACACACACTCTTTCTTACCAAAATAAGGGGTAGACCGATAGAGGCACTGATTGACACTGGATCAGAAGTCTTGCTCCTCAAAACATCAGTTTTTGAAGAGTTAAAAATGCATAAAGGAGAGTTAAGGGATTCTAACCTAACAGTTTCTCTCGCAAACAGGCAAAGGATGCCACTAAAAAGTATGGCCCATTTGCCTATTAAAATGAAGAAGGCGAAAACTTTGCCTAGGTTTTATATCACCCCAGACTTAGATTGGGAATTGATATTAGGTGCAGACTGGTTGCAAAAGAACCAAGCCCAAATAACCTTTCACCCTAACCAACTAACGGTTAAAGGGGTGAACATCCCACTTGGTAATAATACCAGTGGTAGAGTCAAGTTACCGCCATGCACTGCATCGACACATACTGTTAGAGTAGTTTCTAACAAACATAAAAAGAATCCACCCAGTCAGCATCAGATTTCAGTCCAAGAAAGGAAACCTGTAATAGAGGCAATTACAGTATGCCCCCACCTATCGACACCGTAAAAGCCTCAGAAAAACTGCCGGCTTTTCACAGAACTTTTCCTTTCGGTAAAAGAAGGGATTTTCAATGACTAATGCCTTCACACAAAAATCCCAAACACTCTCAAATGCTTACAAAATATCTGGATAACCCACAACCTTTTTTTTTTTTAATTTTTTTTTTATTACATTTTCACCCCAAACAAGGCACATTGCCACTTTGGTGTAGGGGGCTACTATCAGGGGCAATAACTACTGGGGTACTATGTAGGGATTTGGGCAGCAAGATGTTGGTTCGCGTTGCACTTGAACTTCTGCATGTCAGTACAGTTGGGGAAGCAGTAACCTGGAATGGAATTCCAAAGTCTAGCGATTCTGGGGAAGAAACTACTGGAGTAGAAAGATCTTTTACATCTAGGGATCTCTACAGTGTGGGGGTGGGATTTTGCAGCTTGTCGGGTCTGTCGAGGGTGTTCACGCCGTGGGGGCACAAGTGCTTGCAGTTCATCAGAGCATTCACCATTAAAATACTTGTAGAACAGACAGAGGGATGCAACGTTTCGTCGATGGGACAGAGGCTGAAGCTTAGATGCCAGTTTAGGGCCTATCAGATTTGCGACTCTCTTTTGAATCTTGTCAAGGAGTGAGAGACTAGTAGCAGATGCACCAGCCCAAATATGACAGCAACACTCCATACATGGGCGAATGGTGGCCTTACAGAGGTACAGGATACTTTCGGGTGTTAGTAGTTTTCTAGCACGGTAGAGAGAGCCCACCTTCCTTGCAGCGGCCCTGGCAATGCCCTCAATGTAATTGTTCCAACTCATGTTTCCTGTGAACGTTAGGCCAAGGAGCTTGAAAGATGTACTCTCAGATAAAGAGTCGTTGGCCATTGCTATAGGTGGTAGAGAAGGTTTCTTGTAATTATTGAATGAAACTAGTTTAGTCTTGGCGGCATTGAATGTGACCATCCATTTTTGTCCCCATTCCACTACTGATTGGAGGTCATCCTCTAGTGTTTCTGCCATTTCTTTAGATATCTCTCGAATTTACCCTTGTCCAACATTATAAGTAGAAGCCGACTACAAAACAAAAACTTTTGAAAACAGTCAAGAAATTTGAAAAAAAAGAAGAAAAGTATATATAGACAGGAGCAAAGAGAAATTGTCACCAACACACACACACACACACACACACACACAAAGAAAAATGTTGAAAAATTCAAAACAAATAAAGCTTCACAAAAAGTCAATGACTATAAAAAAAAAAAATACAACAAATTGATCAAATATTAAAAAAAAACAATCAAAAGAATGAATGTTTCGAAAAAAATTAAGTTCATAAAATTAAATGAAACAAAAATTAATAGAGGAAGATTAAGGTTTAAAAAAAATAAAAAAATTAATAAATAATAATAATAATATTTTATTAAAAAAATGATCCAAAGAATTTATGTTTAAAAAAAAAGTGATTAATACTTAAGAATAATTGAGAGAAGAGAAAAAGGATTATAAAAAATAACCATTATGCCAACGACCCGACGATATTATGACATTTGCTAGTGACAGCAAAGGTCACAAAAAGGGGGGGCGAAATGTGGCACAATGACGTAGCCCCTTTTGAGGGAGCTGGGGGATTCTATATTAATAACCCCTATATCTAGCTTCTAACCTTGTGCCTGACTTTGTGATGAAGTTAAAAACGCTTCATGCAGGTGTTTTGTGGGTTTGGGAACGTTAGAGCATGTCGGTTGGGTTTGAATGACAGGTGTTTATGAAACTTCAACGGTGTCAGAATAATTCAAGAAAGGTCAAACTTACACGCGAATATCTGAAGTTGAAAAAATAAAACATTGCATAAAACGCATCTCTCTCTCTTTCTCTCTGTATTTTACTCCACTTCTCTCTTTTTCAATGAAGAAAAAGAGAATTAAACAATTCTATTGTTTTAAAATAGTTGAAGCTGGCACCCCATATGCGGAGGACATAGTAGTTTGGTGTGCACGCAATGGGTCGACTAAATATGCTTCCTTCTTGTTAACTGTTAAATAAATTATATATTTTTATAAAAATGCATTTGTTCGCTATTTTTGTACAAGTGTTCGATTTCAGCCTGCGGTTCCTCCCATTAATGCGACGAGAGAAAGCTGCTTGTAACGACACAATGAACACACAAGAAGTGACCCATGCCAAACAGTTATAGCCGACGACATATCGACCCGTTTTTTGTTGATGTTTCTAACATGTTCATATCGTTTGATATCATTGGATATCGGTCATTCCCCGGGGAGCTGGTTGCGTTCCCAAGACGTTCCTCAACCAAGTAACCCTCTCGGGGAAGCGATAGTATCATAATTGGACTATCAGGTATTTATACCATGGCTATCCTACTTAAAATCTGTATTTATATAGCATAGACAACTTTTATATATAAAAAAAATTATGAAATATGCGTAAAATTGTTTTCTATTAGAAAAAACGTCTTATTTACAATTGGGTTAGCAGCAGCAGCAGCAGTAGCATATAACAGCTAACATATGCAAATGACCAAGCTGGCTGCTCAATGGAAAATGACAGCGAGCAAACCACATAGATGATGAGAGCGTCTTAAAGCGATATAGCAGTCGACATAAAATAAATGAATTGTTTATAACAAGATGCAATGTGTTGTTGAAAATACCAAGAATAAATGCCTTTTGTTCAAAAAGAAAAAAATTCTGGGTTGAATTTCTTCTTTCTTTTCTGCTTTTTCTTTGTGAGACTTTCATCTACAACGTGTTGGGTCCGTTAAAATGTCACAGAAGATTATGCTGAACTGTTAAAAAGCTATACACCGCTACACAACTTCGAAAATTTCAAAAGGTGACCTGGATCCCTAGCAAATCAAGCGATCTGTCATCTAATTGGGGATATGCTTGGGGCCTTATCAAAACAAAAATAAGGATAAAAAAACGGGAGGGGTGTAGAATTAAAAACAAAAAAAGAGGGCCCTAATGAGATAATATACACACTAGCTAAGTAATGAACTACTGTAGATTTAAGACGGACTTAACTGAAACTGAACCCGGGTTCGTTTTAGTTACCCAAAGTTCATCACCCTCTCAGCCCGAATACCATCATCAGCAACTATCTGTCTCGGGAGATAATGGTGTAACTCTGGTGTCTATCTATACCACTGGGAATGGCTGTACAGTTCAATTCAAAAATGGCATAACCTGGGTAGGGTGATATGGGAGGATAGCATGCAGCAGTTCCTCCCCTCTCCATGAAGCCAGAAAATCCAAGGAAAAGACAGAATCGATACAGCTTGGCTCTAACTGTGCTACAGGAGTTGCCAGTGATGAAAATATAAAGTCAAATATCCGTCTCCAGATTTTCTGTCGGGTTTGACTCTCTTAGCCTTTCCCTGAAAGCAGCGGAGATTTTGAATAAGAGTCACCATCCCTTAGGTGAGTTACAATCTGTTATAAGGGACATAACTACGTATCGAACCGGATACGAAACAGTATATAAAAGAGCTACCATTTTAAGGTAGGGGCGTCTTGTCTTGTTTGCAGTCTTGCGTCCTACCAGTCTTGCGTCTTACACTCTACAAGTGTACTCCGGTTAACCAAGCTTCCCAGGGATGAGTGTTTAGCTCTCACACGTTAAGTTATATTTATCTAACTTCAAAAGCAAGTAGCCATTTTGTATTTGTATTATTACGAAGTACTAATAAACCTTCTTTTTGTTACGCATCCCACTTGGCGTATTTTGTCATATTATTATATACCGTTGAAACAGGATATAATAGTTGGCGAACGAAGATGATTCTTTATCTCTTAACAGAGATAAATTACCGTATTAAAAGGACTGTGTACTATTCAATGATTTTTTTTTGACGAAAATTTACAAGAATTTCGTTACTTAATTACCATTAGGATCACATGCGACAAAGAACTATTCGAATTTTCCTACATAAAGTAGTAGAAAGTACGGATTTCTTCGATAAGAACTCACGGAAAGGTAATAAAATTGTACTTGAAAGATATTGTCACAACAAATTCAAGGTAAAGTGAATTTTATTTATATTTTTGACGAAAAAATATTTGGGAAACGCAAACTGAATTCGAACCCAGCACCATAGGATTACAAGTTTTTTTTTTGAAAGAAAAGAAATGTCGACTCAACAAAAGAATTTGGAAAAATTGATTCAAACCTCGACAACTGAGAAAAAAAACGAATTTTTCTGCAGAGCGTATTTCAAACTCTTTGTCGGAATTTCACTACTCTCCCGATACTGGCGTTACATTTCCAGCATACTATAGAAGGTATGAAACAGTTTTTACAAAGAGGTGTTCGGACTGGACCGACGAAGAAAAAGTTATGCTGTTACTTCAAAAACTGGGTACTGACGAAAATACCAACCAAGTATGCTAACTTAATTTTACCCAGAAAAACCGGAAGAAGTGACCTTTGAAGAGACAATCAATACTTCATCCAGAACATTTGATAAAAGAGATAGTCTTTTCCACTCTAGATATAAATGTTTAAATTTACAGAAATCAGAATCTGAAGACTATCTTGAGTATGCTTGTACTGTAAATTGCTTATGCGAATCATTTAAATTAAATTAAATTTCTGCGGATTTATTTAAATGCTTGATCTGTGTTCAGGGACTCACAGCACCAAGGGACAAAGATATCAGATCCCGGATCCTGACAATTATGGAGTCAGACCCAAATATAACTTTATAAAAAGTTACCGAGAAATGTCAATGTCTCATTAATATCAAGAGAGACAACACCTGCATTGAGAAAAAAAGGCTATCTCTTTTATCAAATATTCTAGATAAAGTAGGTACAACATGTAAAAAGGCAAAGGACCTCTAGAACGTACAAGACCCAAGAACAAAAGACCCCCAGAATGCACAAGGACCAAAATTGTGAATGCTGCGGAAGTACAAGACACACCAAAAAGACCTGCTGGTTCAGGAATAGGATATGTTACAAATGTGGATTCAGAGGCTACAAGGGAACGTACTATGATCAGAAGAAAAAGCTAAGGACGAATAAAGTGAATGCGCTTCGCACAAGGACAGAGAAAAGTTGTGAAAGGCGTAAGAAAAGGATTGGTCGACCCAAACTAATGGAAACCAGCAAGGTGGCGAAGAGCGTGTGCGGCAAAAAGTTGGAATTCAAAGGAGAACTGAGGTGCAACGTGACATTTGGTGGTCAGACAACGCAACCAGGAATGAACACAAGTCTATTTGGAGTGGATTTTTTTGTCCTATTTAACTTATGGGAACGATCAGTTAATTCTTTTTGTAATAGGTTGAACACAGAGAAATCGAACAAAGTGGAAGGCTTCCTGGACGATGTAAAAGCTAAATTCCCAAGAGTTTTTGCCGAAGGACTTGGACACTGTGTGAAAATAGAAGCCAAATTTGAAGTGAAGAAAGATACCACCCCAGTGTTCAAACCTAAAATAAATGTACCTTTTTCATCGATGGATGCAATCGAGAAGGAGTTAGAGAGACTTCAACAGTCATTGAAAAAAGTTGACAATATAGATTGAGCCAGCCCGACTGTATATGTGAAGAAAAAGAATAACAAAATCAGAGTCTGTGCTGATTTCTCATCGGGCCTGAATGATTGTTTAAAGGACCACAATTATCCTCTTCCGTCGGCAGAAGATCTTTTCTCAAAACTAAACGGGGGAAAAATTTTTTCCAAGATAGACCTCTCGGACATGTACTTGCAAATCAAGGTCAAAGTACCTGTGCATTAACACGCATAAGGGTATCTTCAAGCTAAAAACGCTTCCTTTCAGCTTAAAGGTCGCCCCTGCTCTCTTCCAACAGATAATGGATACGATGCTTGCAGGGTTGGAATTTGCAATGGCATACCTTGACGATGTCTTGTAACATGTAGTAATGTGCAAGAAGCACGTCAGAGAAGTACTTAAGAAAATAGAGGTTTCAAAAAGTTTAACCGTTTTCTCCATGGATGAAACTTCATATTACAGACGGATCATAAACCGTTAATCACGATATTTGGATCGAATAAAGGCATCCCTATGCATATCGCAAATCGACTACAGCAATGGGCTGTAACTCTCTTAAACTATCAGTTTAAGATGGAGCATGTGTCATCAAAAAAGCTAGGACACGTGGATGCACTGTCAAGGTTGATTCCAAAAAGAAATGGAAGTTTCGAAGATACGGTAATTGCAGCTCTTAAAGATAAAAGCGAATGCTCAAATTCAATGTGCAATATGATCTATGAACTCCCAGTAACTCTAGAAGAGATTAAAAGAGAAGCTGCAAAATACGTTTTCATAAAGAAAACGAAAAATCAAGTATGACGGATGGAAAGAAATAAAAAGGTAGGACAAATGACACCTTTTTCCATTTGCGAAGATGTACTCATGTATGCTGATAGAATCCTAATTCCACAGGTATTACGAAGAAAAATGCTAAAGGAATTTCACACAGGTCATCCTGGCATTTCAAGGATGAAATCCGTAATCAGAGGTTACGTGTATTGGCCTGGTATTGGTAAAGAGGTGGAAAACTGTGTCAAAGCGTGCAAAGGATGTCAGTTAGCAGCCCGAGATCCCCCGGTAAAAACGACCCCGTGGCTGAAGATGGACTTGCCATGGTCATGTCTGCATATTGATTATGCCAGACCCCTAAATGTTTTTTTTTTACTTAATTGTAGTGAACTCTTTCTCCAAATGGCCGGAGATATTCAAATGTGACCTTACACGTGACCTTACACGACCTTAAACCTCTGATCGCGGCCCAGTTATGATCTGCAACCTGGTCGGTACAGTTATGATCTTAACCTTGGTCGATGCCAAATTATGACTATCCTAGTCACCGGGCAATTAATTATGTCGACTGGGCAACCAGGTCTGCCAACCGTTGGTACGTCATGTCACCCAGTGAGTCCTCGTCTGTTGACTGGGTGTTCGTTGATGGGAATGGGGTCACAAGTGGCAAGTAAAAGAAATAAAGTTACATAGAACAACAGCACATCAGCAAACAAACTCCGGAGGTTGGTTGATATATAATGTATTTAGGAAATTCATAAATGATTATCTACAGACGTATGTACAATTAAAGATTAAATGGAAGCAAGCAATTAGATTTGTGAACGAGCTTCTTGTTGTTGAAATACTCGGTCGGAGTCACGGACCGTTGTAATTATCGTTAAGGTGTTCTGGCTGGTCTCTTCCTAGGTCCTCTGAATTCTATTAAGTTTCAAATTGAGCTCTCTGGCGACCAGCGAGGGGGAGAGAGAAGTTGGGTGGCTGGATTCCTCTACCGAGACCTTTATCTCTGTCGCTCCAAAGATCTCTCTCTGTCTTCTCTCTTCTTCTATCTGATTAAATCGAGTTTTACAGATCTTATATAGTAAAACCCTTGAATAATGACGATGCCTACGTTCGTCTTCGACCAATCAAATTGATTGATAACAATCCACCTGATTCCTTCTCATTGGTCAATTTGGCTTGTGGCAGGTATGATTTTTCCGCCCCCAATTTCCAAAATCAAATTGACTCCTCCCCAACTTGCCTGACCCCGCCTTCTCGATAATGTTTTTTTTTTCATATTATCAACTGATAATCAGAGGAAATATTATTTTTAGCTTGTAATAGATCACCAGATTTCATCTATTTAAAAATATCCGTTTGATCTCCTTTCCTCTTTGAATTATTTGTTTTGTAAAAACATCCGTGTGATTTTTTAAAAAAATATTCTTTACATGTTAGAATTCCCATTAGCGCCTAAAACAATTTGCCAAACGACATTTTTAGATAAGTCATAATTGGAAATAAACACTGGCTTGCTTTTGAAGTCCTTTGTGCATCGGCAGGTTGAGTATTTCCCCAAAATATTCTATTTACGCCCAAAACATAGTATCATTCTGAAGTTTCTCAGATAATACATATTAAAAAACAATTCATGTCGAACCTTGGGCTGACGTCATTAATTCTTTTATCAGGCCCGATCTGCTTCGTGTGTGTGTGTGTGTTTCTCAGATCAAAAACGATCCGACATTTCACCTGTCAAACACCACATTTCAAGCCGACCGACATTTCAAATCTCTGTTTCGGAATATTATTGTGTTGGCTCGTTTAGTTCAAATGCGAGCGTATTTTGGTTAAAAAATGTTTTAAGTAATCTTTCGCTTTGAAGTTTAGCATGCGATTTCTATTTTTATCCCCCGACCGTATGGTATTTCAACAACAAGATTTTGACACATAAAAATATTAATTAAAAAAATATTATTTTTTTTTTCTGTAACCAGCGTTCGCCCGGGATTGAATATTACATTTAACACAAAAAACGTCACATCGACCCTACTGATCTGATGTGGCCCCTCTTTGGTGTTACACAAGATCAGACATCCAACATCAAGGAACACTGTAAGTGCACTTGACGAAATTTTCAGCCGGTTTGGTGTACCAAAGACCATAGTGAGTGACAATGGTACAGCATTCACAGGTTACGAATTTAAAGAATTCTGCAACTCACTGGATATACAACACATCACAACACCTATTTACCATCTTAGGTCGAACGGGTTGGCAGAAAAATTTGTGGACATGTTTAAGCGGGCATTAAAGAAAAACATGAACATTGACACAGATGATCGGACAGTACAAACATTTCTAGCGATCTACAGAGTAACCCCAAATCCAAACAATGATGTAAATTCATCGCCTGCAGAACTTACGTTCACCAGAAAAATTAGATCCATTTTCGATAGATTCCTACCAGATAAAAAAGAAAGTTGCTAGAAAAGAAAACTTTAATGTAAAGTGCTATTCCCCAGGAGATAAAGTTTATTTTAAAAATTTTCAAAACGGGAAAAATCATTAAGAAAACAATTGGAAACATGATCTATACTATTCAAGGCCCAAGTTTTGTCTGTAAAAGACATATTAATCAAATTCGTTCCAGAATTTCAGAAAATACAGAGGAAATCCCAATGGAAACGTTGTGTGACACATTTGACATTCCAAAACCGGTGTGTATACACGGACCCATGAATGTATCTCTGAGCCTACCATACGGGCTGGACAGAATTCTTTACCGCACATGTAAAAGGAAAGTCGGCAGGCGTTTTAAGCCCTGATCCTAAACGGAAGCGGTATTAAAGCTAAAATTGGGAGGATTTAAGTTTCAGGGAGAGGTGTTTTAAGGGACATAACTACGTATCGAACCGGATACGAAACAGTATATAAAAGAGCTGCCATTTTAAGGTAGGGCGTCTTCTCTTGTTTGCAGTCTAGTCTTACGTTTTAGTCTTGCAGTCTTGCCCTGCAGCCTTCCGTCCTACTAGTCTCGCGTTTTACACTCTACAAGTGTACTCTGGTTAACCAAGCTTCCCAGGGACGAGCGTTTAGCTCTCACATGCTAAGTTCCTTTTTCTTTACCTTCATTTACATTTATCTAACTTCAAAAGCAATTAGCCATTTTGTATTTGTATTATTGCGAAGTACTAATGAACCTTTTTGTTACACATCCCACTTGATGTATTTTGTCATATTATTATATACCGTTTAAACAGGATATAACATCACCCAAAGTTGATGAGCCCCACCTACCTGAAGTGACTGGTTTTAAAGCGCTAGTGGACTGACTTTACCCCTTCTCCAAGTTAGTAGAAACAGTTTTGCAGGGTTTAATAGTTAAACCACATGAAAAGGCCAGGAGCTGAACTTGGTTGTCAGAGGTTATTTGAGACGCATGACATGAGGGAATTATGAGGGAACTTATCGCCACTACCACCTTCTGTTGTAACAACCTTTGCGGATGTGAATAAGGCTGAGAAAAGTAAAGGTCTCCTTCCTATAAACCAATTTGATATGCTTCGTCATTACTACCTCTCTTATAACTTCTAACTCAAAGTAATATAAAGTTGTCCTTATCTGTTGTTGGAGCATAGTTGCTACAGACATTAATGTGTTCCCGTTCAAAAAAACGTCCATTAAGCATACGAACCATGAAGCTGTTGATTATGAGCAGTACAATAGGGTAATGGAGGTAATCGTGATTTAGAATCTCAACTGTCTCAACCACGCCTTTCACAAATCGATGAATCCATTAAGCCAACTAAATTAAGTTTTTTGCATCACCCCAGCGAGCATTGCTCGTCAGCCAAGCGAGAGATACCTCTTCGTTATTGAAGCATCTTAATCCAGGCACCTATGGTCAGAGTGAGTAAGTAATGTTATTTATAGTTATTAAGGAGATTGCAGGTCAAAATGAGATTAACGTATAATCGTCAGCGCTCAAGAGAGAAAGGATTAAGCTTATTGAGTCGGCTTTTGTAGAGCAGATCGTTGAACTCTCTCCAGATGCTGACTATCATGTATCAGATATGGAAAAGAGGCCTGGACACCATATTCTAATCATGACGAAGAAGATATAAATATATGAGTTTGCAGAAAGGGCGTTCAATGCGAAATAGTGCTGCTTTTTTTTGTTTGCAGCTTGAATGTCATGTTTAGATGGCTTGAAGGAAGAGTCAAACAGAAGGCCAAGATCATATCAAGATCATAAAAATTATAGCACATAGGCACTAAAAAATAACAAACGTACCAGGTGCTAAGGGCAAGACAGACAACGCCTTTTCTGTAATAAATGTCTGGTCTCCGCTTCTAAACAAATAATAATAGTTAAAAATTGATACAAACCTCTGATTTTGTGGAGCATGTAGGGTCAGGTCACGGGCAAAAAAAAAAAAAAAAAGATCTCATTACTTCATGGCTGAAAGATGGTTGAAAAGGTCACATCGATCAAAACGTGAAAATAAGACCCAAGATGAGAACAGTAGTCCAAACAATTCAAACAATACGAACTATTGGCATTATTAAATAACATGTCAGGTGCTAATGGCAGGACAGATAACATCTTTTCTGTGATTAAATACCTGTTCACCTCTTGTAAGTAAATAACAAATTAAAAATTGGTACAAACCTATGATTTTGAGAAGTATGTGGAGAATGTGTGTGTGTGTGTGTGTGTGCGCGTGTGTGTGTATGAGTGCGCGCACGTGTGTATACAGAATAATTGTGTGGACTCACTGTATCTCATTAAAACACTAAAGTTAAGCAACGGAGGGTCTGGCTAGTATCAGATGACTGACCACTTGAGAATGCTAGACATCACATGTCCTATATAAATGCAGCTAGGGACTGCTTGTGAATTTAATATCTATTATGAATGTTAATTATAAACTTTCTCCTTTGGAGGAAGCCAGAATAGCTTGCCCAGGGCTAATGTCAGTCCAGATATCACTGGTTCGAGTCTCGTTACTTCACGAAATAACTATTTCAGCAAAAGGGGAAAAAATCAGGCGAATTTGTAGTTGTGAGCTTGGACAGGAGTGTAAAGACTTTAAGGATAAAAAAATTGTTACAGGAAAGTACAGAATAGTTAACAATCTATTTTTGAAAGTAAAGAATAGTTCACAATTTATGACATCATTTGTTATTTATTTTTAAAACTTTTATTTTTACATAGAAGTCACCACTTATCAAGGCCTGCACATCTCTAGAGGATAGCGGTTAATGGGTGTACAGTAGTCAATAGTAGTAATCGTTAGTAGTGGGAATTTTGTCAATTGAATTGCTTAAGGGGATGGTTCAATCCTCTACTCGGCTACGAAATCTATTTTGAACTGTCAAGACATAATACGAAGATGAATTTGGTACAGTAATGGTTTATGAAAAGTTTTATGACACCTTTTTTTTTTTACTTATTTACACATGTGATTCATTTTGTTTTCATTGTTTTTTTTTTTAGTAAGAAAGAAGAACGTGTTCTTTTCAGTTAAAGCAACAATTTTTCCATTTCATTTCATGCTTTTTTAATTGTTTATTCTTCCGCTCAACTGACCATTTTTTGGATATTATTTGAATCATGTACATTTTTTCAACTGGATGTTGCAAAGACGGCGGAAGAAAAGGTGAAGGAGGGGAGGGTTAAATACGAAGTTGGGCCGTTTACAGAGAAATCAAAAGCACAAATTTATATATCTACAGTGTACCACAAAAGTGAGTACACCCCTCACATTTCTTAAAATATTTAAGTATATCTCTTCATGAGACAACACGGAAAAAATAAAAAGTAGTCCGTCTGCAACATATATAACAGAGTTAATTTATTTTCCCCTCAAAATAACTCAAAATATAGCCATTAAAAGCTAAATCCCTGGCAAGAAAAGTGAATACACCCCTTACGAAAAATATCAATATTAACATACAACATGTTAACTCTCAATATTTTGTGTGGCCACCATCATTATCCAAAACTGCTTTTACTCTCCTGGGCATGGAGTTTACCAGAGCTGCACATGTAGTCACTGGAATGCTCTTCCACTCTTTAATTACGACGTTACAGAGCTGGCGGATATTTGAGACTTTGCGCATCTCCACCTTCTGCTTGAGGATACCCCAAAGATGTTTTATTGGGTTCAAGTCTGGAGACATGCTTAGCCAGTCCATCACTTTTACCCTCAGCCTCTTCAGTAAAGCAGTGGTTGTCTTGGATGTGTGTTTTGGGTCATTGTCATGCTGGAACATTGCTCTGCGACCCAGTTTCCGGGGGGAGGGGATCATGCTCTGCTACTTTGACAGTACATGTTGGAGTTCATGTTTTCCTCAATGAAATGTAACTCTCCAATACCTGCAACACTCATGCAGCCCCAGACCATAACATTACCCACCACCATGCTTGACTGTAGGCATGACACTTGTACTCCTCACCTGGTTATCACCACACATGCTTAAGGCCATCAGAACCAAAGAAATTAAATTTCGTCTCATCATACCATAGGACATGGTTCCAGTAATCTATGAACTTTATTGACATGTCTTCAGCAAACTGTTTGTGGCCTTTCTTGTGTATTGCCTTCAGAAGAGGCTTCCTCCCAGGGTGACAGCCATGCACACCAATTTGAGGAGTACAAAGATACACTGTATTTATATATCTATAAAAGTGAGAATATGTGCATGTGAGTGTGGCCACTTCTCAACCTATCTACTCAACGAATTTTTAATCTACAGACTTGAAATTTGGTATATAGGGTATTCAGACATGTGGAAGACTTTTTAATCAGTTTTCATCCCGAAAAAAAGGACTCATAAGGGGTCAAAATTGCAAAATTGGTATATGGGAGTCGTCAGATTTTTCTCTGTTTGCTAACTGTTTCACGATTGTGCATGCATTACAGATTCCTTATGTTAAATATAAGTCGGTTTGAAAACACCTTTTCAAAGAGCGTATCACGCTGGCTGAATGGTTATCATACTTGACTCACTGTCTTTAGGTTTTGGTTTTGATCTCAGATTGAGTATTTTTTTACATACAAGAAGTGACCAGTTTAGAAAAAAAAAAGTATAATACTTGCATGCACATGTCTCAATTTCTGTATGAATTCAAATATAATATTTATGCATATTTTACGACCAGGCAGCGCCGAGCGGCCTGCTAGTATATCTATAAAAGTGAGAATGTGTGTGTATGTGTGTGTGTTTGTGTGTGTGTGTGTGTTTGTGTGTGTGTGTTTGCGTGTGTGTGTTTTTGTTTGTGTGTGTTTGTGTGTGTGAGGACACTTCTCAACCTTTATATTCAACAAATTTTTTATCTACGCACTTGAAATTCGGTATATAGGGTATTCAGACATGTGAAAAACGTTTTGATTGGTTTTCATCTGGAAAAATGGGCTGCTAAAAGATCAAACTTGGGAATCATCGACTTTTTATTTGTTGGTCAAATGTTTCACAAGGTTCGAAAACACATTTTTAAGATCGTGGCAATCTGGTCTAATCGTATCTTAATCGTCTTTAGGTTTTGGTTTCGATCTCAGCTCGAGTATATTTTTTTTTACTTACAATAAGCGAACTGTTTAGAAAAAAAACCCATAATACTTGTCTCAGTTTCTTTCCACTTTTTTTTTTTTTACTTCATTTTTTAAAAGAATTTGTCGTTACAAATACTACCTATGGTATTTCTGCTTGCGTTTAATACCAGGCAATGTCGGATACATCTTCTAGTACAATATAAAATAACTTCAACTGTTTAATATACTGAGCATGTCTCTGCGATTGACGTACTTGGGCAAACAAATTTGCATATTGGTTTGCAAAATAATATCTCATTAATTCTATAATTTTCTACCATTTGGTTTTGTTGTTTTGCTTTATGGCATGTCAAGCCTTTTCGGATTATGCAATGCTAAAGTTTTTAAAGTTATTATAGTTCAAATTCTAAGCAATTCGCAATCATATTTTTCAGTCGCTTACACTAAGAATTGAACCTTCAACCTTGAGAAGAATATTAATTTTACAATTGATTTTTTGAAGTACATTAACCACTGTGCCATGGAACCTTGCGGAAGGACCCATGGTGCAGTGGTTTGAGTAAACTGTAAAAGTGATATCCTCCTGAAGGTTAAAGGTTCAATTCTCAGTGTGGGCGACTGAAAAAAAATAATTGGGAATTACTTAGGATCTCTTTCCAGTCATGACTGATGGGAATGAGAGCATACTACCCCCGTGGAGTAAATAAAAAGTTCCGTTCAAAATTGTGCCCAAATTCCCAAGTTCGGCAAGATACACCTGAAGAAAGTCAAAGATTATGCCGACCGAAACGTTGTGAAAATGATACTCAAGATGAGAACAGTAGTCCGATGAATCGAAATAATATGAATATTTTACGTTGCTTTGATTAGGTGTTCCAAAAGTAATACCTCCTATTTTTTTTATTTCACCCCCAAATGGATCAGAGGGATTACAAATTGCATTGTCATGATGAATGAACTTATGCATTCATGACTTGAAAGTTTCATCTCTTTGTTGCAGATATTGACGGTGTGAGACTCTACCCTGTCGTGGATGTGCGTCAAGCAGTGATGCATCATTGAATTTCTGGCAAAAGTGCATTGAGAATAATGATGACTATGTAGAAAAATAAATTCTGAAGCACAAAAGCTCGCTCATTTTAATGGTACTGCTCTCGTCTTTGTAGCTCTTCATCTTTTTGAGTGAAAAAAAAAGTAAGAGGCTTTACTTTTGGTACGACCCCTGTAATAAAAGGAATCTCGATACATTTTGGACATTATTTTTTGGGCGTTTTATTTTTGTTACTCATTTCTGACTATATATTTTTTCTAATAGACCCTTATACAGAGTGGAACGATAAAATTGTTGACATAAAAATGACGGCATGATTCCATTTCCGTTTGAGGAAAACTGGTTTTCTTTTTTGTAGCATACAATCTACTAGTTGGCCAATTGTGTACAAATGCCAAGAGCAATAGGAACCTTCTATTATGTCTGACAGTGACACAATGTTGAACGAGCAAGATTGGAGATGTGCCACTGTACAACTCATGCTCACTATCAATCCAAGTTATGACAATAGGACCATTGCTAGTACATTCAAAATGCAAATCCAGGCAGGCACAGCTCAGCAAAGTTCTTGGCCATGGTTATGGTCTTTGGTGTTGTTTCAAGTGAGGGCCACATCATGCCACCTCACATCATCAAAGTCAACACCAAAGTGAACCTGGGTGTGCTGAAGAGTGTGATAATCCCCTGATGCAATCAGGTGGCCATTGGCAGACCCTGGGTATGGCAGCAGGATTCAATGCTAGCCCACGAGTTCAAAAAGATTCAGGCTTGGCTTCAGAATGAGTGTTACGACTTTGTACCCTTCTCTCATTGCGCCTCCCCCCCCCTCAACCTGAACCCACGGAACTACTTCATTTAGTCATATGTCGAGAACAGCACCAACATGACCTCCCACAACACCAAAGCCAGTGAGATGGCTGCCATCTGCCGAGTATTCACTAAGCTCCTGTTGGTGCTTGTGGAAAAGGCATGCTCCCATTCCAAACCCGTATCAAGGCAGTGATTGAGGCTGAAAGTGGTTACATTTAATGTTTGTCAGCTCTATTAAGTTACCTGAAAAGTTTTAAAATATTTAGAGCAACAATTTTATTGTTGCACCCTGTATTTTAAAAAGAATTTTTACAGGGGAATATTTCACATTACACCGGCCAAGAGAGATAATTCTCAGCAAATCAAGAGAGATTTAATTCTCAGCAAATCATTTCTTCTTAAACAAAAACAAAACTATTGTCATCTGGAGATATAGCTCAGTGGTAGAGTATTCAACTACAGATCGAATGGCCTCCTGTTCAATCACAGGTGTACCTCACCGTTTTATTTATTTTTTTTTTATTAATGAGTTCAATTTACAATAAAAGAAGCGATAAAATTCAAAATCGTTACAAATCATTTCTTCATTCGCATATTTTAAAACTAAACATTAATCAGAAGTAAATTTTCCAGGGCATTCATCGTCAAATCCAAATATCAGCTGATGTGGTATTGTAAACAAACACAGATAGACTTTGATGAATGACATTATTATTATTATTTTTTTTTTTATTTTTTTGCGAATTAGTTCACTGGGAAAATTATTCCTCATAATATATAATATTAAATAGAGGATTGATTCTATAATAATGCATACACAATCTGCATAAATTAAAATACCATGTTTGAACGTATTGTACGACAAGAGAATGCCAGGCGTCCAGATAGCATTTTCTAATAGACTTATTTTTAAATAAAGTAAATAGTTAACATTCATTTACTTATGAAGTTATAACGTGTAGTAATTTATGCTCTCAGAACAAAATAAACAGCGTGATTTGTTTGTAGATCAAATAACATTCAGAGATATTCTGTATTTAAATAAAAAAAACACATCTATATATTAATAGGTTAGCGTGTGTGTTATTTATTTTGTGTGTCACGTTTACATCTGAGTGACTGTCGTTTAATTGTTATGGACTTCAATTTCTTGTCATAAATAATTTTACCAAGAATTCTTCATAAATTTGGTTTTGGTTTCGATTATAGCTGATGGCTCTCAGGCCATTTATTTTTTATGAATAATTTTACCAAGAATTCCTCATAAGTTTTGGTTTCGATTATAGTGAAAGGAACTCAAGTATATATATATAGATATATTTCTTAAGTTTTGGTTTTGGTTTCGTTTCAAGCTGATGCACCCAAGTCATATGGATATATTTTTTATTTCTGAAATCACAACTTTATAATATAAAAAATCGATAGAGCATTAACTCTATAATAATATATATGAACGTTACAAGAACTAAAATATCATATTTAAGCATACTTTATGACTGGGCTCTGCCGGGCATCCCTGCTAGCTTAGATAAATACTTTTGTAGTTTTTACAAAAGAGCTACAATAATATCAGAGCGTCTCCATTTATGCTGAACATCTACAGAATGCCAACATCAATATATTACATATGAATTAGTACCCTGTGGAATTTCCACAAGTCCTGCTAGTTTTGATAAATTAAAAAAGAATTAAATATTATGATTAAACATAGATGTTTACTTGCATTATTCGTCAGAGAATAAAAACAAATTAAACATTAGGCAACGCCAAGACATAGATCCTGCTAGTATTTTATAAGGAGCACAGATTCAAACTTCTTTTCAGTCTATGTCGCTGGTGTAAATTTGCCATTATTTCAATCTGTTCTGCCCTGGTACGGAACACTGACTGCTTTAATAGTTGGACTTCACATCTCGTAGCATTTGGGGGTGGCAGTATAGCGCAGCCAATTTTATAGAGATGTCAATTTGAGTTTGAAGAGCAAGTATTTATTCACATATTTCAGGGAAGACTAAACTTGGTATTTTGTAAGATTGTGCGTGCACACAGTTAATTCATCTTTGATAAAAGAGATAGAAAACCAACAAATGTGACTCACTAAGAAGTAGACAAGGCCACTCAATAAAAAGGCAAAAAATAATTTAAAAAATAAACAAATAAAGAAAACAATTAAACAAAATCGTCCGAGCTTCCAGACAGAAGACATAAAAACAGGGCGATAGTACTCTTTCAGTATTGTGGAGAAGTTTGATCATTTATCCCTCTTTATATATAACTACTCAACCATGATGCAAGGTGTTTTATTTTATAGAGTATACGCATGCGAGAAGAAAAAATGTTAGCAAGAGTAGAGGACGTCTCAAGAGCAAGCGGTGCAAATGAACGTCTATGAGAACAGGAAAGATGCAAAAAGATGTCTCAGGATGGAAAAAGTTGCAAGTGTTCTTGCAGTAGTTTGGTTGAAAAAAAAAAGTCGCCCTGAAAAGGCAGATTGTCATAGTTATGTAGTTTGTAGAAAGAATGACAAAATTGCTCTGAAAGGGTAGTTTATTTACCTGGACTGGACGTTGGAAAGTTGCTCCTGCTGGCTGACAAAAATGATCCAATAGGTGTGAATAACCACAAAATTATCATTTCATTTAACTAAAGCGTTAGATAAGAGTATTATCATTAGTTTTTTTTTTGCCATTTAATTGGGAAAAAATGTTAAAAAGTGTTTTTTATTCTAGCGTTGTTTGCAAAAAGACATCCACCATTTTGTTGACTTAAAACAGAGCCATATAAAAGCCAAGTACGTCCAAGGATGGAATACTGTTGCCATATCTGGGCAGGAGCTGCTAAAAACAGCCTATCCTGCCTTGACAGAGTACAAAATAGACTTCGTGGCTTAGTGAGGGATGCCCTTTTCTCTACCCTGTAACTTCTCTCCCACAGAAGAGACATTGCGAGCCTGTCCTTGTTTTATCGTTATTTCCATGGCAGATGCTCGTCTGAACTCCAATCTCTGGTCCCCCCTCGCCAATCTTTCATGAAAAACACCCGTCTAGCTGAATCCACTGTGAAAAATTTGCCCCACTCTATATCTGTGCCTAAATCAAAACGCGGATTCCATGAACAAAGCTTCTTTCTTAGAACTGCACGCCTGTGGAACTCTGTTCCGTCTGCCTGCTTCCCTCCAGACTACAACTTGGATGTCTTCAAGTCCAATGTTAACAAATTCCTAATGAACCGCCCCCTTAAGTAAACACTTCAGCAAATCTCCTCACTAATGTAATGTACTTGCAATAACCCTTATCCCTGAGTGGCTTCCGGGCCTTGATAAGTGGTGAAGAAAGTTACTTACAGCTGAAAGTATTCTACAAAGCCACCATTCGCCCATGGAGTATTGTTAACACATCTGGGCTGGCGCATCTGTTACTAGTTTCTCACTTCTAGACAGGATTAAAAAAAAAAGTCACCAACCTAATAGGTCCTGCACTGTCAACCAAACTCCAACCTCTGTCCCATCAACAGAATGTTGTAGCCATGTGCCTATTTTACAAGTATTTTAATGAAAAAGGCTCCAACAAACTTCAAGCCATTGCACCCTGTCAAGATGAATATCCCTGACTAACCTGACAAGCAGCAAAATCCCACCCCTACACTGTAGAGATTCCTAGGTGTCGAACAGTCTTCTACTCAAATAGTTTCTTCTCTCAAACTGCTAGACTTTGAAATTGCCTCCCGGGTTCCTGCTTCCCTGATTGTACTGACATGCAGAAGTTCAAGTGTAATGTAAAGAGATATCTTGCTGCTCAACTCCCTACATAGTATCCCTGCAAATGTTGTCCCCAAAAGTAGCCCCTTACATCCAAGTGGCACTGTATTTTGTTTAGGATGAAAAAAAAAAAACAATTAAAAAAGTAGTGCAATCATTAACAACGACTGCTTTTATTTTTATTTTTTTGTGATTGTGGCTGATGCTGATGTTTGACCTTGTTTTGGAAAAAAACAAAAGGAACCTACAGCACTACTCCAATGTCATGTAAAAAAAACTGCTAACTTTTCTTCTCCTTTTCACAATTCTCGGTATAAAAATTCAATAGACATCTGAAAAAACTAACTTCTGCCAAAGGGAAAATGCTTTTCTCTGATCAACAGATTATTTATTGAAACCATCTGCCTGAGGCTGTTCATTCTCTTTATTCCAGGGTAATAATCTTTTCTTATCTTTCTTGTAATGCCTTTTGGTATGACGACCCTCTTGCTGTATAGTAGGTCGTCATCACACATGAATAATCTGTCCTGTATTTTTGGTCTCTAATTGCGATTTTCTCTTTTGTAGACATAATGAATTCTTCTTTTTGTGCATGGACCTAAAAAGGTTCACTTTCCTGAAAGCAACCTTGAAAGTCGGTCCGCATATCCGATGTGATTGGAATAGAGGTACTCTAACTTGATACTGTAATTCAGCAAAATAGTGCCTCAACTCAGCAGACTGTTTGCTGCGTAGACGAGTAACCCTTTCTTCGGCCCTAAAATGATCGATAGATATTTATGGTTGGTCTGCAGGATAAGAAATTTTCAGTGTAAATATCGGTGGAACATTGTAACTGCGAAGATAATGCAAGTGCTTCTTTCTCGATCTGTGAATAGTGATATTCTGCCGGTAACATATATCTTGATGCATGTGCAATCGGTTTTTATGTAAGATATAATCCCACATATCATATGGGTTCATATCCATACCAACTTGTGGAACTGACAACATAAAATGACTCAGTAGGCGTCTGCCAATCAAATTCCCTTCCTATACTTTCAGCACTGATTTTACTGAACAGATAGGGTGTGAACGTTTTGCGCCATAAGTAAACTTTAAAGCAATCTGTCATAGAAGTACAGCAGCCTACAAAATGCCGAAGAGAGATGTTTTTTCATAGACAAAACTTCAAATCCCAAGACTGTTTCCCATATTTAAACAAAAGTCCTCAGAGCATCTATTTCCAAATCTTGCAGTCTCTGGTTGTACATTGCCCTGCGTTTGGAGATTCTACAGTGGCAAGTGTGATAAACATCTAAGAAATGTCTATACTTGTAACCGGGTCTGTAGATAATTGATAGCAAGAACGACTATTAAACCCATCCCCGCCCCGATTGAGATATACATGCGGATTTTGGAGATAGTTTATGAACTCGAATGTAAAATTAAACACAGAAATCAAGTGACCACAAATCTTTAAGTAATGCAAATAAATGCCCACAATCATAATCCGCCCGCTATGCATTCACACTCAAAACCTGTAACACAAAACCAAGTAATGCAATACTCCAGCAGAGGACAATTTGCACAGTCGCATGTTGGAATGGCTACATACACTATCATGGCACACCTGACAAAAGGACACATACCTTCTTTCATTGGTTCGTCTTGACTCTGAAGAGTTTGTAAAATAAAACATTTTCCCTCCAAATTTTTCTTTATTCACGTTTGTAATATTCACGCAGAGTTGAACACATTTCTCTGTTATTTCTACTCTAATTGGTCAGTCGAAATACCTCCAAGACTGACGGACAACTCTCTAACTCTCTCTCTCTCTCTCTCTCTCTCTCTCTCTCTCTCTCTCTCTCTCCAACTGCCTAACTCATATATGACCAATCATTTCTTTGTTTGTTAAACTGATGTCACATAACAATATGTGTGTGTGTGTGTGTGTGTGTGTGTGTGTGTGTGTGTGTGTGTGTGTAAATATTGTTGATTTTTCCTCGTGGGAGTAGGGTTAGCTTAATCTGTCATCAATTATACTCTCTGTTAATCAATCAAATATTGTCTTTTCTAAGAAACGAAGTAGGATTTAAAAAATAAAAAAAATGTAGAATTAATGAAAATCCTGCAGAAACAAAACATACGTTTGGAGATTAAACAAAAACATATTTGAAGCAAGATTGCTTGAAAATAAATAATAAAAACAAGAAATTCTAAAAAAAAAAAAAAGAAAAAAGTTGAATGTAGAAAAAAGAAATCGAATTCTTTTTCTCATTATTTGTTAATAAGTTAGTTTGATAAATTTAAGTTAATTCCTTAGAATGGAGTAAATTTGGCAAGCTTTTTTTTTCTTGTAATCAATAAAGACTAGAACGTTCCATGGAAATGAGAAATATATTTGATCAATAAATATGTTTTTATATCGCTAATATTTTTCTGGATAGTGCAAAAATATTCGTTTTTTAAACAGAAAAACCAATAACACACAACAAATATGAGTTTATTAATATTTCTATGAAAATAATACCCACTGTATTTGTTAGGGACGCACCCCTACAACCTTAAATAATGAATTACTCCATGACTTCACTTCCGTTCATGACGTCACTTCCGGTTTACTAAGTCAGCCGGAGACGGACACATGGAGAGTATGGACGTCTCCACTAGCCCAACAGTGAGCCAAGATATAGCTCAATTATATTTTTTATGTATTTTCGTTAATACATATTTATTTAACTGTTACTGTGTTCTTCTTTGTCAATTACTCAAATACTAAAACAACAACACTGACGAACAAGGATTCGGATGTACACAAAAAACCCCTAAACAACTGTTTGGCATCAAGAAAATTAAAATTTTACACCAAAATAACTTGTCGGCAACTATTCGAAACAACTTATGCTAGGACCCGTAAAGAAAGAAAAAAAGAAACATGCAAGCTCTGACATAAAAGTTACACAAAAAAGTGAAGCAACTATAAACCAGACGTTTTTATAAATGTTTTATATTTCTATTTAAGTAATTTTTGTTTCTGACAAAAAAGAAAACCCGACTTTTGTTATAAAAACTTTTGTTACTTGTGGCAAAGGAAAAAGAAATAAGAAAAAAATGTTATGCAGTAATTATTGAAGACTATAGCAAAGTCCCGGATGACGCCAGGAACCTTGCTCAGATAGATGAGGATGAGAAAGAAGATATGGTTAAGAGGGGGTTATGCTGACACTTGGTCCATAAAATTCTGTTCATCAGAAAACGATATCTGTTTCAATGAAAGGAAAAAAAAGATTTTTCAGAAAAAAAAGATTTTTCAAAAAAAAAAAAAAAATTTTGTCCTTCGCCTGGGAAGGATATCCAATATAGACCACTTTAAGGCTATAATTATGCAGTTACTAAGGGCTCAAATGGATCACCAGAAAAAGTTGGACAAAATACCAAATGCAACAACAAGCACAGCAGCAACATATGTTGGAGAAGAAATTGCTACTTCAACAGGAAAGACACAAGGAATTATTTTTAAAAATGTTGAATAAGATGGAACACTGTGATGACAGCACCACATTTTCCCAAAACACCATATGGAATTCCATTGATACATTTAACTGCCTACCTGGGCAGAATATGACGTTTGATTTTTATAGGAGATATGAGGATTTATTCACTGTTGACCGCTAAAAGTGGAGCAATGCTAAAAAGGTCTGCATACTTCTATGGAAGCTAGGAACCACAGAACACAATAAGTTCTACCCAGGAAGATGAATGAGCGGTCAAGCTCTTGTCTGAACTATTCAGCCCGAATACATCCTTTTTCACAAAAGATGGAAGTGCTTCAACCTGACAAAAACGAGATAACAAAGACTATGTCTATTGTTAACAAACACTGTGACGATTTTCGGCTGGCTGAATTTTCAGCGGACAATTTCAAATGTTTGATTTTTGTTAGGGTCTCGTCTCAGTAAAAAATGCAGAGATAAGATAACAAGTCCTATCTAGACTCGAAAGTGAATAAAGGCTCACTCTCCAGAAGTTGCCCGAGAATTGCCAATCTGTAATTAGTGTACAGAACGACTCACGAAACAGTGAGGAATCAGGCATGTCATACGTGCAAAAGACTAGTTTCAAACCAAACGATTACTCTCATGGGAAAAAAACAAATAAATAAGAAAAAAAACAAAAAAAACAAAGAGTGACCACCCAATCTCGATACCAAATTGCCCACAAGGCCGTGCAACCGTTGTGGCAGACAGTATTGGTCCGTTAGATGTTTTTACAGAAACAAAATATGCAATAAGTGTGGCAGGAAAGAGAAACAAAACAACAGGGTCTGACAAATAAGATTCGACAGGGAAGCGGAGAAGAACCGACAGACATACGTCACTGTCAACATCGTCAGTAAGATAGTGGAGTTACAGGCTCTGACCTGTCCATTATCAACGTACAGACATGGAAAAGGTTGAAGACACCAACCATGCATAAGATGAATAAGCCAGTTCGAACTGACTTATAAAGGTGATAAAGGAAAATTTGAGGGAGAGCTGACACTCCCTGTGACCTTAAATGGCACTACCAAAAAAGTGAAAGTTTATGTACATAAGACATCTGAAAACTTCTTCGGAATGAATTGGATTGAGCAATTTGAATTATGGGATCAACATATGAACAAATTTTGGCATCAGATAGAAGACTGGTCTATGGGGCACCATGACTCAAGACGAATTAAAGAAAAAATTTTCAGAAGATGTACCAAGGCTAGAGCCAGATTCGAATTGAAGGAAAACACTACCCATTTTCAAGAAGAAACGAAACGTCCCATTTGTGGCAACTGATAAAATCGATAAGGAACTGGATCAGCTACAAAAGGCCAGAATACTATAGAAAGTAAGCCCCAGTAATTGGGTAGCCTCTACTATACATGTGACCAAAAAGACCAATCCGATTCGTATGCGTGCAGATTTCCCCATGGAAAACACTCTACCCATTTTCAAGAAGAAACGAAACGTCCCATTTGTGGCAACTGATAAAATTGATAAGGAACTGGATCAGCTACAAAAGGCCAGAATACTATAGAAAGTAAGCCCAGTAATTGGGTAGCCTCTACTATACATGTGACCAAAAAGACCAATCCGATTCGTATGCGTGCAGATTTCCCCATGGACTTGAATGCAGCTCTAAAAGATTACCACCATCCCCTCCCAACACATGAGGAGGTATTCAACAAACTAAACGATGGTAAAATATTTTCTAAGATGGATGTAAGCGATGCATACTTACAGATCTCCATTGAGGAGGAATGTTCTAAACTCCTCTGCATCAATACACACATAGCGGACTCCAGTAGTTTAAAAGGTTAGCTTTTGGGGTCAAGGTAGCACCTGTGATCTTCCTACACGTCATGGACACCATGCTGGGTGGCCTCAACTTCACTTGTGCCTACTTGAACGACATCGTTATTGCCAGTAAATCCACAGGCAGGCATCGCAAGCACATACATGAGGTTTTTAAAAGAATTCAATTCTTCGGTTTTAAAGTGAAAGAAGCTAAGTGTCACTTCCTTATGAACAAGATAAAGTACGTAAGTCACATAATTGATAAAAATTGGTAGATGCTCCGACTCTGAGAAGGCAGAAGCCATAAAGAACATGCTCGCTCCCGATAATGTGGAAGCACTCCAAAGCTTTCTAGGACTGGCTAACTTCTACCAAGTCTTCATAAAGAACATGCATGACTTGTGCGCTCCACTGAACGAATTACTTAAGAAGAAAAAAAGCCTGGGATTGGACACCTGAACGCGAAATAAAAACAATGATAGGCAACACAATTAGAGTGCTTCTGGTATCACTACCTGATGACGATGATGATGATGATGATGATGATGATGATGATGATGATGATGATCTAGATTTTAGAGTTTTCTGGCATAAATGTAGTTCAAATGATTAAGACTATGTTAATTCAATCACTCTGTAATAATTAGTGAAGAGTAATATTGTTGCCATCTAATACACACACCGCAAACGCATATGTAAAGTAGATAGAAAAATAATAATTTAAACATAATAATAATTTAGGAGGACCCGTGGAAATTCCACAGAACGAGAAATATATTTAATCAACAAATATATTTTGATAAAGCTGATATTTTCAGGATAGTTTTATAGAATAAAAGACAACGAAATGGAGTTTCATTCTATATTAATAAACATCTTTATTTGTTATCCTCGTTAGTAGCGTGTACACAAGAGAAAAACGGGTTAGTAGGTGGAAGTATTCTTGTATAAAGATAGATTTAATATATTGCTGGCTTGTTAAGGAGAGAACAGCTCAGTTCACACGTGCCTGCAGCCAGCAGTCGTCGGGACGAAGGATGTCAGTTAAAGGAGAAAGAAAGAGCAAAGTCTTCAGTGTATTTACGTGTTGTAGTGGGGGGGGTATCGAGGAGAGCAGTTCTGCATCATGATAAAGAAAGTTCATTTGGGGACCGCACATGGAAACAAATGGGAGTTTGAAGAGAACCATTTTGGCTTGTTATATTCACTTTGGCCGGGGTCCGAAGTTCCCCGGCGATGTGTACTGCTAGGCAGAGCAGGGAGAAAGAGCGTAAGAGAGAGAGCGTTCTAAGTTTTACCTTTTATACATGCAGTCACGTGATTTATATATATATATATATATATATATATATATATATATTATATATATATTATTTACTATAATAATTATTAAAATTATAAAATATCTACACACATTAGTGTTTCATCCTTTCGGGAATCATCAGTGCAGGGTATCACGATTAACGCCAGTCAAGAAATTCAAACCCCGGCAACAGAAATCATGTCTGGCTTCATTAGCAAGGACCTGAACCATTCGGCTATCGTCAACCGCGAGAGATACAGTTGAAATTAAACATTTATCCTTATTAAATGCTTTTAACGTCAGTATCAAAAATTGAATAAATCCAACCTAAAAAATATCTTTTCTCGCTTATATATGAAAAAGAATAATTTTACAACGGAATAGTTTACGTTACACCGGACCAGAGAGATTTCAGTAAATTATTTCTTTTAAAAAAAAAAAACAGATTTGTTATAATCTAGAGAAATAGCTTAATGGTAGAGCATTCAACTACAGATCGAATGATCCCCTGTTCCATCCCGGGTGTACTTCACCATTTTATTTTCATATTTTCTTATTAATTAGTTCAATTTACAATAAAAGAAGATTACCATTTAAAATACCCGCTAATCATTATATAATGATCTGTGCGTATTAGCTAAGTTGACCGACTTTATTACAACTGAATGTGCTCAACGATAAGAAACAAGTTTTTTAAAGGGGCTGACATAATTATTTACTATAATAATTATTAAATATATATATGTGTATATATATGTGTGTGTGTGTGTGTGTGTGTTTTATTCACACCAATTCTTTTCGTTATGAAGCTCAATGTATGTTTAATATAACTATAGAGCATATACAAATAAGTGACAAAAGGTCTATATTCCAAATTCCCATATGTTGTTCCTCTTACCGCTTATTTCTTTCAGCATGTAAAAATGTTCTTTCTTTACAACACATGTTTCGTAACGCAGAGACAATCATATAATTATTATACCAATTTTTGTAATAAGAGCATGGTTGAGGCAGTGTAACGAGATCTGGTAAAAATATTTAAAAGAATCTTTAAGAAAATCAAATATTTTGAATAAACTATGTTTAAGATGCCAATATTTCATTGGTCCCCCGGCATAAGGAGGGTGGACCTCTAAATTTACCCTTGTCTGTTCGTTCGTTCATCTGTCCACACTTTTCTCAATAACTACGCCTTGGAATTTTTTGAAATTTTGCACAAACATTAAACATGCTATGAGTAAAAAAAATAACAGAACGGATTTTCTGGGAAAACTCCGGTTGCCCCCCTAGGGGTGCCTTTCGGGTTAAAATGGCTAAAATTGATACTTAAAAAAACTGATTGAATTTTTATAAAACTTTCTGAAAAGTTGTAACTAATTGATTTCTATATAATTTTGTTTGTCTATACTTTGCAATAACTCTTGGGTGTGCCCCAGGGGCTTTTTGGGCTAATAAAACCACTCTATTTTTGGGACTATTTTACCATATTTGTCCAAAATTTTCTGTGTATGTCTATTTAGCAGTTTTGCATGGTGCTGAACTCAAATTTAAATATGTTAAAACCTTGGGGACTTTTGCTGCTAAATGGGGGTGGGGTGCAAATGCTTAACTTAGTCATTTTTTTATGCCTCGTTCTCTATGAACTCACTGGCGACCATATATGCTTCATTTATTTTATTGTGTTTAAACTTTTTGTTTAAAATTAATAATGAAGAAGACACAAAACTCTTGCTCATCTCCTTATAAATATTTTTACTTTTATTGGAATTTATGCTCATCCTGTCATGTTTTGTATAAAAAGTGATCGATACTTGCTAAATATCGATTACTACCGCAGTGAAATACCAGGATGGATGTTGATTAAGGAGAGGGGGGAAAAAAACGAACGCCGATATCATGTTTTGTAGTATATTTTCTCAATAAAAACCCGGATGTCATCAAGGACCATAACTCCTGTGACACCAAAGTTCATCTCCCTTTTTCATTGTTTAGAAGATTAAGCTATTAAGCTCCTTACTGTTGGTTGTTGTGTTTTCCCTTTAGGGCCCTTTGGATTGGCTAACAGGAATCTCGATCTCTTAGGGGTCAGGTGAACCAGCCTATAAAAACTCTTGCACATTTCCAGTCTCTTTTCAACTCTACCATCTTAGCCCAGCAGGGCAACATCTGAGGGGAATTAGGAATAAAAATCTCTACTATTATATAAAAAAAATTACTTTGTGTTTGCGTGTGTGAGTGTATATGCGTGTGTGAGTGTATATGCGTGTGTGTGTGAGTTCCTTTCTCATAGGTTCCGAAACGGCTGAGCCTATCTTTTGTAAATTTCACACAAAGCTAATTTATATATCTGGCAGTGTTCTTAGATACGTTTTGTACAGAAATTCATCTGATAAGTATCAAAAATTGAATAAATCCGACCTAAAAATATCTTTTCTCTCTTATATATAAAAAAAAGAATGATTTTACAAGGGAATAGTTTACATTACACCGGACCAGGGAGATTTCAGTAAATTATTTATTTATAAGAAAAACAGATTTGTTATAATCTAGAGATATAGCTTAGTGGTAGAGCATTCAACTACAGATCGAATGATCCCCTGTTCAATCCCGGGTGTACTTCACCATTTTATTTTCATATTTTCTTATTAATTAGTTCAATTTACAATAAAAGAAGATTACCATTTAGAATAGCCGCAAATCGTTTTTCATTTCATTCATATTTTAAAACTAAATATTAATCAGAAATGACTTTTCCAGGGCATTCATCGTCAAGCCCAAATATCAGGTGACATGATATTGTAAACAAACACAGACAGAATTTGATATTATTATTATTATTATTATTATTATTATTATTATTATTATTATTATTATTATTTGTTTATTTATTTATTGTGCGAATTAGTCCACTGGACAATATATTCCTCGTAATATATAATAATCAACAGAGAATTGATTCTATAATAATACATGCGCAATTTGCATGAATTAAAATATCATTTTTAAGCGCATTGTATCCGGACAACTCAATAAATATTTTCTCCTGACCTTCATGGTAAGTAGAATAGTGCATTGTTATCCCTAGAGTGGCCACACAATGTTACTATCTATACGTGTTAATTGTTCTTGAAATTAAATTTCTAAACAATGATGAACATTTAAATATTCGCATTTTCAGGAACACAGAGAGAGAGAGAGAGAGAGAGAGAGAGAGAGAGAGAGAGAGAGCGAGCATTCTTTCAGCAACGTATTGGCCAAAAATGTTTGTTCGTTTTTTTAATGTAATTTTTCCGACATTCTAAAGATTCGCATTCTTTGAATCTTATATTTGCAGTAGCAAATGTACGTTGACGTCAGTATGTGTTAACGTGTAGCATTGCGTGTCAATGTTCCCGCTCACGGCACATCAACTATTCTGGATGGATGGATGGAGGGGGTGGGGTTATAAAAACGAAACAGAGCATGCCTTTTTTTTAATTATTTTTACAAAGTATTCACCACTTATCAAGATGATTGAGCAAAACATAAAAACTCAGATAAGGATAGATTAAATGCAGTCTGGTTTTAGGCGCAGACAAAGTACCACTGGTGCTATATTTATCTGGAAGCAAGGTGCAACAAAAGTACTTCCGTAAGAACAACTTGTATTTTGCCTTTTTGGATTTGATTTAAGCTTTTAACGTAACGTAACACGCGACCGCAGCAGAGCTTGAACTCACTACACGAGTTTGTAGTGTAATTCAAATCTTGTCCGTAGCTGAATATTTGATGCTTCGCTAGGGCTATTAAGAGTATTTTTTATTGTGACGCCATCACTAGATGGGTTGCTTCTGTCCGAATTTAACTTTAATAACAGCCAAATTAGACGTATTTAAATACTAGAACCTTTAAAAAACAATTCCATATAACCATTTACAAGTAAGACTAGGAGAGAAAAAAAAGAGGATGTAAAACCACTTGAAATAATTATAAACTTTTATTTAAAGGCGGAAAAATAAATTAAAGGGGAGGGAGAAAAAATAATAACAAAGTCTGAAGTTCACTTTATAAAAGACATATAAAAGACTATTTTGACCGCCAACAAAATCTCCTTTTGGCGAATCTTAAAGGTTCTAGTAACAGTTCAGGAGAGAGAAAGAATAGAATGAAAAGATTAAGAAAGAGGCAAAACTTACTTTGAGGTAAGAATATTTTTTTAGAAGCAAGGAGAATTTATACGCACTTTTTTTTTTTTTTTAGAGAGAAGAAGAATTGTCATTCCTACTTGAGATAGCATAAAATTTTAAAAAATGTCTCGTTGGATTTTCCTGTTTTTTTTTTTTTTTTATGAAATAAATCTGCATCTCATTGTTTTATTTTTCATTTCATTGTTTTATTTTGGTAATTATGCAGAGAAAGAACCATGAAATTCAACTTTTGCGGTATCTTTTATTTATGAAATTGTTATGTGAAACTACAGTCCTGTTTGTGAAACTACAGTCCTGTTTGTGAAACCATAGTCCTATTTGGAAAAAGAAACGAAAAAAAAAGTTTCTTAGTTTTTTTTATTTCATTGTTTGTTTTGGTAATTATGCAGAGAAAAAACGATGAAATTCAATTTTTACGGTATCTTTTGTTTATGAAATTTCTATGTGAAACTAGTCTAGTTGAAAAAAAAAACATTTATTAGTTATTTAATTTAATTCTTAACATATTCATAACAAGTACAGAGTAGTTAAAAATTAGGTACTGGTCGCGGTAAGAGTTCCCTGCCGAACACCCTCCAAAAACAATGATGTCTCCCGTTTCTCGCGCAGCCGCAAAGGACGTTTTAGTTGTCATAGTAACAACACTTTTTATCGACATTGTTTTACTGTTTAAAGACATTACTACACATTTATTAATAATATCTCACTTTTAATCACTTTTATCGACTTTTTAAAACTTTTTTTTTTACTCTTTTTAAATGACAACGTTAATGTTTATGAATATTGAAATAAAACATATTACTACACATTTATTAATATTTTTTTTTTTAGTGTTTATGTGTCAATTTTATCGACTTTTTCTTTTCTTATATTGAATATTGAAATAAAAGACATTACTACACATTTATTAATAATATCTTTCTTTTTTTTTTACTGTTTGTGTCACTTTTATCGACTTTTTCTTTTATGAAACTTATCGGCGGTTCTTGAAATTTACTTACCACAAAACTTGTCGGCGGTTCTTGAAATTTACTTACCACAAAATGATGATAGAATAATAAATTTACTTACGTTTAATCAATGTTATTTTCTTTTTTAAATAGCATTTTCTTTTTAAATGACGACGTTTTTACTGTTTATGAATATTAAAAGAAAAATAATTACTAAACATTTATTAATAAGAAAATGGGTGCTAGTGCACTTATGATCCGCGCTATATTTTAAATCGTATTTCTAAGCTTAAAGTTTAATGTTTTTTTATTCAATTGTAAGGTTAAAGTAGAGAATAGGTACAAAACACCCTCCCCTTTCAATATTCAATATAAGAAAAGAAAAAGTCGATAAAATTGACACATAAACACTAAAAAAAAAAGAAGATATTAATAAATGTGTAGTAATGTTTTATTTCAATATTCATAAACATTAACGTTGTCATTTAAAAAGAGTAAAAAAAAAAAGTTTTAAAAAGTCGATAAAAGTGATTAAAAGTGAGATATTATTAATAAATGTGTAGTAATGTCTTTAAACAGTAAAACAATGTCGATAAAAAGTGTTGTTACTATGGCAACTAAAACATGTCCTTTGCGGCTGCGCGAGAAACGGGAGACATCATTGTTTTTGGAGGGTGTTCGGCAGGGAACTCTTACCGCGACCAGTACCAAAAATTAAAACATGCTGATTATTAGTTGTTATCAGCAGTCGAGTTGTTGTTTTTTTTTTCTTACTAGGCTGTACAGTAGACTCGCTAATTTTGTTTCGCTAAAATTTGCGTTCCCTTCCATTTTTTACATCTGTTCGTGTTCGCCATCTTGTATTTTTCTATATTTTGTTAAATAAGGAATTATTTTGAAAAGTATTTAATTATTATTTTAATTATTTGGGGGGGGGTACAATTCACAGATTCGAAAAAGTGGTAAAATAATAAAAATATACAACAAATAAATGTTAACATTGGCCATAAAAGTTACTTTGCAACCTACCTGAATCGTTTATTGGTGTTTTAAAGTAGTTTTAAACGCTCTTTATTTCATTGCAAGAATTAACTTTTTACGAGTTGTAAGAATTCAAGATGGCGAAAAATGCCCCCTTTCCTTCTTCGTGAGGAAGGAGCGGAGCGGGGGAACCTCATTTGCAGATTTGTTTTCACGCACATTTTTGGAAAACTGAATTGCGCAAAAAAAAAAAAAAAAGAAAATACTTAACAGAATGGAAAAGTGGTCAAAGGCTAATATGTAACATTTAAAACAGAAAATAAAATGAAAGATTCGTTCCCCGTAAGTTTCTTTGGGGAGGAGGGGATTAGTGATGGATCTCTCTCTCTCTCTCTCTCTCTCTCTCTCTCTCTCTCTCTCTCTCTCTCTAAATATATATATATATATATTTCAAGATCAGATACATCTTTAATTCTCAACTCGATGTTGTTGTTTCCGTTTCTTTTATTTCTGAGCCTTTGGAAAACTATTCTCCTAGAAATCAATGATACCCAGAAGTATCTTCAAACAAAAGGGATGGATGTGCAACAACGTTTTGTCAAGTTGAGGGCGTTGAGAGATTGTGTTCTTCAGAATAGAGAAAAGATGCTGGACACTGCAATAGACGAGTAAAAAAAACAAACTGCTCTGAAATGGGAATAAGCATGGAGCATCGTATCTGCAAAAAGAAACGAATGGATGGTGAATGATTGACTGATGCATCGCTAGGGTTTGATACTGAGTTGAGACAGGAAATGCTGTCTGTTATAAGCAGATTGGCTGAAGAAATATCTTGCAGATTTCAACAAGTTCACAATCTTGAAAGTAAATACGCTTTTCTTACACCGTCAAATCTGCTTGATGATAATTATGATTATCAGTTTGGTGAAGTTGATGAAGATACAGAAAAAGAGGAATTCTTTGCCGAAAGGAAGATTTTACAGTATTTTGCGAAAACTTCAGGAAAAAACAAAATCAATTAATCTCTTGAACTTTTGGGTTTCATACAGAGATACCACCTTGGGGATTCCATCCCTAATTACAGCGCATTTTACTAACACGAGCTATTAGCATTTGTTTAAATTTTTTTATTCAACTTTTACCCCAAACAAGGCACAGTGCCATTTTGAAGTAGGGGGCTACTATCATTCCTGAGTGCGCTGTGGGCAGGGGTATTATGAAGGGAGATGAGTGGCAAGATGTCTGTTCACATTGCACTTGAACTTCTGCATGTCAGTACAGTTGGGAAAGCAGAATCCCAGAAGGGAGTTTCAAAGTCTAGCAGTTTTGGGGAAGAAACTATTGGAGTAGAAGGCTTTTTTACATCTAGGGATCTCTACTGTGTAGGGGTGGGATTTAGCTGCTTGTCGGGTCTGTTAAAGGTATTTACATCGAGGGGGCGCCAATGCTTGTAGTTAGTCAGAGCATTCACCATTAAAGTACTTGTAGAACAGGCAGAGGGATGCAACATTTCATCGATGGGACAGAGGCTGAAGCTTAGATAACAGGTCAGAACTTATCAGGTTGGCGATTCTCTTTTGAATCCTATCCAGGAAGGAGAGACTAGTAGCAGATGCAGCAGTCCAAATGTGACAACAATACTCCATTCATGGGCGAATAGTGGCCTTATAGAGGTACAGAATACTTTCAGGCGTAAGTAGCTTTCTAGCACAGTAGAGATAGCCCACCTTCTTCACAGCAGCCTTAGCAATGCTCTCAATATAACTGTTCTAACTCATGTTCCCTGTGAACGTTAGGCCAAGAAGTTTAAAAGAAGTGCTTTCAGGTAATGTGTTTTTGGCATTGTTATTGGTGGTACAGAAGGTTTCTTGTAGTTATTGAAGAAAACAAGTTTAGTCTTGGCAGCATTTAATGTGACCCTCTATTTTTGTCCCCATTCCACTACATCTTGGAGGTTTTTCTCAAGTGTTTCTGCCATTTCCTTAGATATGTGTTCATTTGTTTTCCCCTCATGTCTGTTATAGAACTTAGTGTCATCAGCATATATACCCATCTCAGAGACAGTTTTATCAGGGAGGTCATTTATGAATATTAGGAATAATAAAGGTCCCAAGATAGACCCCTGAGGTACTCCCACATTTATATCATATTGTTTAGATGTACGACCGTCGAAGACAACCATGATTTTTCTCTTAAGAAGGATTTGATTACGTTATGTATTCTTTCAGTGATATATGATCTGATTTTCCTGAGAAGAACATCATGCCATACGCTGTCAAAAGACTTAGATATATCTAGAGCTACTGCTCTATCCTTCTCTGCTTTGTCTAGTGACTGGTATATACGTTCTGATATTACAGTTAGGATATCTGCTCTTGAACGGCTTTGCCTAAATCCATATTGTTGGTCGGTCAGAAGTTTAGCAGCTGTAAGGTAATGAACTAGAGCTTGATTAATTATGGACTCAAATATTTTGGCAATAAGCGGGAGAAGGCTAATGGGGTGATAATTTAATGGGTCAGTTCTTTCACCAGAATTCTTGAAAACTGGTACCACAGAAGCAGTTTTCCAGCAGTTAGGAAAGTGAGATTCGTTAAAGCATTTATTGTAAAGTTTGGAGAGAACTGGAGCAACCTCAGTAGAGCATTTTTTTGATAGTACAGCCAGGATAAGGTCGGGTTCACATGTTTTCGAGGTGTCTTGGTTTTTTATGATACCCTGCACCTGAGAAGGAGTAATTTTCAGATCATATACTGTGGCGATTGTCCACAAAGGAAAGTCAGGGAGAGAGTGGTTTGCTAGGTTCAATGTAGAGTTTGAGGCAAACCGACTGGCAAGCATGTTAGCCCTCTTGGTTGCCGTGCAAACAACCTCATGATTGTTGGATAGTGGAGATGAGCAATGGCAGCTGTGCAAGTAGACGTAAACCATTGGGGAGAGTGGGACTTGCTATAGAATTTCCGCGTGGGAACATGTGCTTCAGTTGCTGAGAATTTAGGGCGATTTCTACCATTATCACAGCATGATCAGCATTCCTGATTGGGCTGTGGGCAATTGTTACACAATCATCGGAGACTGTGGACAGAAATAGATCTAGAAGTGAGACATGTTGATCTTGCTGGTCTGGGCAATGTTTCGGAAATTTAACCGTCTGTGATAGGGAATGAGATATAGAGAAGCTATGTGTTGTGCTACCAGCTGTGTTTGTGTAAGTAGAGAATCCAAGCCAGTTACTATGGTGGACATTGAAGTCCCCAAATACATGTACTTGTGCGTTAGTCTCGAGGGAGAGTGCTGTATTTATGCTGTCAGAGACTTTGCTTATTAATGTACAGTCCTGGGTCGAAGGAGAGCCAGCAGTGAGTGCTTTTTCTCGAAACTGAAGCTCGTAAAGAACTACTTTCGATCAACAATGAAGCAGGCAAGGCTTACAGACTTGGCAATCCTCTCAATAGAAAGATAACTTGACAATGGCGTGAATTTTGATAGAGTTATTAAGAGCTTTGCCAAAAAAAACTGCGAAAAGTCTGTAAATTTTCAACCAACTCGATGCCTTGCGACAGTTCTCTCACAAAAAATAAATTTATGGCATAATTTGCAATTTATAAATAAATTTATTTAAAATTTTTAAAAACAATTTTTTTTTAACGAGGTTGAAACATTATTAACAACAAAAAAGTAAATAAAAATGATTTTATCATTTCATAAGATTTTCAGGTTTGAAAATGTTCCCATTTAAATTTATATAAAAAATGCTTTCTAAAATGTGTGACTTTCTACTTCTTAAATTTCGCACTTACATCAAGCAATTACACACACGGATTTCAAACAGCACTGATACAAGACGTTTTTCTCTTCAGGAAGCTCGACCTCCTAATAAGAACATTATGAAGAAAAAGAAAAGAAAACTACATCGGACTATCTTTTCCTTGATAAAGTTATGTTTTGGGCGAAAATTTGGACTTTAAAAACAACAACAAAAAAGTAAAAATGATTTTATCATTTCTGTGGTCTGAAATGTTTAAAAAGTTGTTACAAACCTGCCTTGTGTAACTTGTACAAATCTGGGTGGACCAAAAATGAATGAAGAAAAAAGAAATAAAAATGACTGCCTTATATCTTTGTATACTTGCAATTTTACCACCTGGTATGCAAATGAGATGCTCCTGGTTGGAGATAAAAGAGGCCTGATTTTTCAGAGAGGGTGTTTATTTTGGAGTTAGATTCCGAAGAAGTAAATTCAATCAGCAGAAGTGCTTTTGAAGTTGAGAGAGTAATAGCAGAGAGTTGAGTTTTGGGACTAAGGAATTTGGGCAGCAGTGTGTCAAATCTAACAATTAAACCACAATTTCATAACGTTTTCAGGTTTTCAAATGTTCTCATTTAAATTTATTATTACTAGCAGAACTCATAGAAATTCCACGGTGGTTGAAAACATCATCACATAAGCAAACAATAGTATGTCCTTCAATAGAATAATCAGTATAATATTAGATCTGATCAGACCATGAATTAAAAAATAAGTATTTTTGTAGACAAATATGGATGGGTATATATGCTGATGACACTACACTCTACGACAGGAAGACGAATGAACACATTTCTAAAGAAATGGCAGAAACACTGTGGTGGGATGGGGACAAAAGTGCTTGGTCGCGTTCAATGCTGCCAAGACTAAACTAGTTTCATTCAATAATTACAAGAAACCCTCTCTACCACCTATAGCAATGGCCAACGACTCTTTATCTGAGAGTACATCTTTCAAACTCCTTGGCCTAACGTTCACAGGAAACATGAGTTGGAGCAATTACATTGAAGGCATTGCCAGGGCCGCTGCAAGAAAGGTGGGCTCTCTCTACCGTGCTAGACAACTACTAACACCCGAAAATATCCTGTACCTCTATAAGGCCACCATTCGCCCATGTATGGAGTATTGCTGTCACATCTGGGCTGGTGCATCTGCTACTAGTCTCTTGCTCCTTGACAAGGTTCAAAAGAGAGTCACAAACCTGATAGGCCCTGAACTGGCATCTAAGCTTCAGCCTCTGTCCCATCGACGAAATGTTGCATCCCTCTGCCTTTTCTACAAGTATTTTAGTGGTGAATGCTCTAACGAACTGCAATCACTTGTGCCCCCACGACATGAGCACCCTCGACAAACCCGACAGGCTGCTAAAAATCCCACCCCCACACTGTAGAAATCCCTAGATGTAAAAGATCTTTTTACTCCAATAGTTTCTTCCCCAGAACCGCTAGACTTTGGAATTCCATTCCAGGTCCCTGCTTCCCCAACAGTACTGACGTGCAGAAGTTCAAGTGTAACGTGAACCGACATCTTGCTGCCCAAATCCCTACATAGTACCCCAGTAGTTGTTGCCCCTGATAATAGCCCCCTACACCAAAGTGGCAATTTGCCTTGTTTGGGGTGAAAATGCAATAAAAAAATAAATAAATAAATAAAAATTTTATTACAAAAAATAGAAGTAAGACACTAGCTGGCAAAAAATAATATTAGTATTTTGATCTGCACCGACCAGACACTGGCTGGTGATAACTAACGTATTATTGTAACCTACACCAACAAAACACTGGCTGGCTATAAATTACTTATTAGTATTGTGATTTGCACCCACCATACACTGGCTGGCAGTAAATAACTTATTAGTATTGCTATCTTTACCAACCATAGACTGGCTTGCAATAAGTAACTTTGTATTGTGATCTACACCAATCAGATATTGGCTGGCGATAACTAACTTACTAGTATTGTGGTTTGTATCCACTAGACACTGGCTGGCTGTAAATAGCTTATTAGCATTGTGATCTGTATCCACCAAACAGGTGAAGACTAACTTATTAATATTGCGATCTGCACCCACCATGCACTGGCTGACAATAAATAACTTATTAGTGTTGTGATCTGTAACAACCATACACTCGCTGGCGATAAATAACTTATGAGTATTGTGAGCTGTACCCACCATATACTGGCTGCTGATAAATATCTCATTATTAGTTTGATCTGTACCCAGTAGACACTTGCTAGCGATAAATAACTTATTAGTATTGTGATCTGCACTCATTAGACACTAGCTGGTGATAAATAACTTATGAGTATTGTGATCTGCACCCACAAGACAATGACTGGTGATGAATAACTTATAGTATTATGACCTGCACCCACTATACACTGGCTGGCAATAAATAATTTAGGAGTAGTGTGATCTGCACCCACCAGACACTGTTTGGTGATAAATGACTTATTAGGATTGTGATCTGCATCGACTTTACATTGGCTGGCGATAACTCATCCGTTTGAAATAATTGTTTATTGGGCATTTCCGAGTATTCCATTTTCATAAGAGAATTCAGTATAATAACGGTTGGTGCGATTTGGAATATTTCATTTTTGTTTTAAAGTATGTTTACGATTACGATAACAGTCGACGTGATAAGCGTAATAATATATAGAAATGGAAGCTCAAGCAGATCACTACCAACGTGCTTCTTTGAAAAAAGGAGGGAAAACCTACAGAAAAGGTGTGGGGAGGGGACTAAAAAGTTATAGAGAAATAACGTCATTTTAGCGGGCAGATCAGTTTTTTAGTGTAAAATATTTATTTTCCTCTTGGTTAAATGAAAATCTTCTTCTTCTTCTTCTTCTTCTTCTTACCCAACTAATGAAAAAGAAGAGGTGATGAGGATAAATATGAGAAACAGAGAGAGGGTGGGGAAGGGAGGATAAATAAAAACCTGATCAAAGAAAGGTCAGTTTGGCTGCCAATTTCTAAAAGTTGTCTAAAACATGCCAGCATGGAACACAGATGTTAAATCGAATATGAAAGAGTGGCCGAGCATGAGTGACTTGGTAAATGTAGAACAGTTGAGGTAACAGTGTCAGTGTTGGAATCATCAATGTGATATAGATTTTTAACTACGATCATATTTTAATACTGTGAAAGTTGTAAGAGTTGTCTCCCTTTTGACGGCTCCAGATTTCTGCTTATTTTTCAATGATATAAGGATTTAAGTAACTTAGAGTTACTGCCCTTTGTTTTTTCGTTATATATAAAGTTGTGATTACATATATTTTCCCTCTCTTTGTGTCAAGATGTAAATAAAAGTCAGATGGCCTCTCTTGTCTGTGTGTTAAAACTAAAAACATCTTTATGTGTTAATTTTTTTTGTGAGCATCAGTATGACTTCTAGTATGAATCTTATTTAAAACAATCGAGGTATGTATTTTTATTTGATTCCTAATTCTTAATTCATAATTAACAATCAGTCAGTTGGCAATGGAAGGGGAATAAGATTGGATTTTAGTGAAAGAGAGATAAATAATGACCTATTCAGAGATAAGTAACATTGTGCATATGCACATAGGAAAATATCAGCAGCAGCAAAGGCTTGCAAAGAGACTAGCAGCAGTAGCCAAAAAAAGCACATATGTAAGTTAGGAAGTGTGCGCAAGTTGGTGCAAAAAAAAAAAAAAGAAAAAGTGCTCAAGAGAGAAAAAAAGTTGGCGTCAAAGAAAATGGACTTGTAAAGTTGAGAACGCGAATGGGCTGGCTATGGCTGGCATACGGTTGGAGAAAAGAAACGCGATCACGTTAGATGGATATGTGGCAGTGAGAGACTTTTTAAGTGGTGCCGGGATGGGAGAGTAACATGTAATAAAAAATTTTGTTAAGTGCTCGTCTGAGATCCAATCTATAGTCCTCCCTTGCCAAACTTTGACGAGAAACACTAGTCTAGCTGAAAACACTATCAATAATTCCCACCCATTCTTCATCTGTGCTTAAACCTAAACGTAGATTCCATGAACAAAGCTTCTTTCTTAGAACTGCGCACCTGTGGAACTTTCTTCCGTTTTCCTGCTTTCCGGCTCACTCGATTATGGTCGTCTTCAAGTCCAATGTAAACAAGTTCTTGATGAGCCGTTCCCCTTAAGTAATCCAATTTTACCAAATTTACACTTCTAAAGATTACTATGATATTGTCCTTTTGACCACTGTACACTCTTTAACCATTATCTTCGAGTGGCCTCTGGGCCTTGATAAGTGGTGACTCCTATGTTAGAAATAAAAAAAGAAAAATGCCGACCTGGATTTTTATTTATTTATTTCCTTTGCTTGTTTGTAACTGCAACGTTACAGATGGGGTAGTTTGGAAGTCAGATTCTGGAAGCCGTCCAACACATGCTGGCATGTAAAATGGACGTTAAACCGATGATGATGATGATGATGATGATGATGATGATGATGATGATGATGATGATTTATAACTTTAAAAAATGTGCAAATAATGACAACTAGTACATAATAAACATATTTGCGATCTTATCAAATCCATAATGAGTCATTTCTTTTCACAAGAGAAAGTCTCGAGAAAGGAGACCCCCTACATCTTCACCCCCTCCACACACTCAGCCTCCACTCCCAACTCCCAAGCAAGTTGAAATAAATTTCTCACACTTTTACTCCGTTCATGCATAAATTGTGTTAATATTAAAAATCCATGAATGGCCTCATACAGTTTCATTTAGATAAACAAAATAAAAGCCAGAGTCAATTATGCATCAAAGCAATTTACCATCTTCAAGTGTGAAATCTAACATATAAAGTTATCTCGTCGGATTTTCAAAGTTAAATACAAATAGCATTTAAGCTGAAAAAACAAACTTTACTTCTGATTAACCAAGTTTCATTTGCTATTGTTGTACCATGTTATTGACAACCTGATCTAAAATGGAATACTTACATCAAATCCATTGCCAAGGTCGTTTGAAAAACGATGGGTTCCTTCTATGGATCCAATAGATATCTACCTGCTGATGCAATTCTCTACCTATATAAGAGCCAGGTACGTCCAAAGATGGAGTATTGCCGTCACATCTGGGCAGGAGCTGCCAGGAAGAGCTTATCCTGCCTTGACAGAGTTCAGAATAGACTTTGTAGCTTAGTGGGGGATGTCCTTTTCTCTTCCCTGCAACCTCTTTCTCACAGAAGAGACGTTGCGAGCCTGTCTCTGCTTTATTGTTATTTTCATGGCAAGTGCTCGTCTGAGCTCCAATCTATGCCCCCCTCTCGCCAAACATTCACAAGAAACACTCATCTGGCTGTAAACATTATCAATAATTTCCCCCACTCTTTATCTGTGCCTAAACCTAAACGTAGATTCCATGAACAAAGCTTCTTTCTTAGAACTGCACACCTGTGGAACTCTCTTCCGTTTACCTGCTTTCCAGCTGACGACAAGATGGCCGTCTTCAAGTCCAATGTAAACCAGTTCTTGATGAGCTGTTTCCCTTAAGTAATCCAATTTTCCAACTTTACACTTCTAACTATTACTATGATATTGTCCTTTTGGTCAATGTACACTCTTTAACCATTATCCTCGAGTGGCCTCTGGGCTTTGATAAGTGGTGATTCCTTTGTAAAAAAAAAAAAAAGTACTTAGTTAATTTTTTTTGACCTATCAACTTTTATGGGTTATTTAAGGTCAGTTATATTTCTTTATTTTTCTTGATTCAGATCTTTTGATATATTTTTTTTAGCTCTTTTAAGAATTTAAAGATATTTTCTGTATATATATATATATTCTGTATATATTCAAATAAATTTTTCATATTACTTTTAAAGAAAGACTTTCTAGGGTTCCTTAGTGTTTCACATTCCATAAGGATGCGTTTGACTGTGATATGCGTTTGGCAATGTGCTACATTTTAGTTGCAATTCTTTGTTCAGAATAAAAGAGTGTGTGAGATTTGTGTGGAGTAAGATAACTTATTCTTTCCTTGATTTTGTGAGGGCAGGGATATATTTATCTATCTTGGGTCCTGTTTAAAATAATTTATTTTGGTTTCTTGGTTCATTGACACAGCTATGTCAAAAATACGGCTCTTTGCAAGTACACTTTTGGTATTGATATATTTATCGATATTCAAATCCGACATTTGAATTTACCTTGTCAGATTTTCAAATTCAAACCCAAATAGCATTTAAGTTGACAACTCAAATTTTGCTTCTGACTAGAAAAATTTCATTTATTATTGTTGTACCATGTTGTTAGCATTTGCTTCCATTTCTTAGTTCTGTTCAAACGACTGGTAATATGAAACATTCAAATAGTGTCCTAAAAATAAAAATCAGCAAGGGAAATAACTCATTTTAATGAATTATAATAATAGTTGCCCATTTTGCAACTAAATTTTTTCTACATTTTCAGAAACACTAGTTAGATACAGTAGATACTGGTAATCTGAAACATTTAAATATTGATTTAAAAATAAAAATCAGCAAAGGAGATAACTTTAATTTTTTTTTTTTTTTTGCATAACCGACAACATCGGATAGTTACAGTTATTGCAGTTTTTTTGTTTTTGTTTTTTTTGTTCAGATCTACGATGGAAGACTTACATCCAATGTGATGCTAAGGTCTCTGACAATATGGTTGGGTCATTCTCTTGTTCAAGAAAGTATCTGACTCCTGGAGTAATCCTATACAGGTTCTAAGAATACTGCTGCCATATTTCAGAGCACTCTTTCTTGGCGGTGTACAAAATCGACTTTGCAATCAAGGTGGGGGGGTATGATGGTTTCTATTTCCTTTCTCACAAAAGAGACGTTGCTAGTCTCTCTCTTATTTCCTTAGGGGAAAATATTCTCATGCCAGGTTGCCAGCCAAACCCTTTTAACAGAGAGACCCTAGACATTCAACGATGGTGTCTAATGAGTATTCAAATTCTCTCTAATGCACAAATGAATGCGTGTCAATAGATGCCGATGTGTAGAAACGTCAAGTACAAAGTGTTTCGTTTGTTTCTTAAGAAAGAAAAAACTATGAACTTGAGAAGACGATGGAAGAGAAAAGCCACCAAATGCCATGCATATTCATAACGTGGTGGGAGGAAGAGGGGGGAGGGTTAGGGTTAGGAGAATGAAGGGGAGAGTACATCTAGATGCAAGAATACACGTGGTTTGATTTACAAAGAAAATAACTCTCGCCTTAATTGGTTTGCATGGTTATAATTATGGATTATGTGGCGAACATTGTTTATTTAACACTGGACAATCTACTGAACAAAGTTTGCCTGTGTGAGACGCCATGTTAGAAAATATTAGCATTCCATTCGATGGTTGAGTCATTTTCCTGTTCAAGAATGTATCAGATTCCTGGAGCAATCTGCTACTTGTATAAGAGTCAAGACACATTCTAAGAATACTGCAACCATATCTCAGAGCTCTCTTTCTTGGTGGTGTACAAAAATCGACTTTGCAATCAAAGTAGGGGTATGATTGCTTCTATTTCTTACATTTCATTTTTCACAGAAAAGACGTTGCTAGTCTCTCTATACTCTAGCGTTATTTACCATGGAAGATGCTTGATTAAGTTCTCATAGTTGGTAAAACATCTGCTGCAAGAATTAGTTATTTTAGTTTAGATCAGTTTTTTATTTATTCATTTTTTATTTGAAATCCTTTGAGATGAGTAATTTGTGTATTTATTTGTTTATTTGTTTATTTATTTATTTGTTTATTTGTTTATTTGTTTATTTATTTATTTGTTTATTTATTTGTTTATTTGTTTGTTTATTTATTTATTTGTTTATTTATTTGTTTATTTATTTATTTATTTATTTGTTTATTTATTTATTTGTTTATTTATTTGTTTATTTATTTATTTATTTATTTGTTTATTTATTTATTTGTTTGTTTATTTGTTTATTTATTTGTTTATTTATTTATTTGTTTATTTATTTATTTGTTTATTTATTTGTTTGTTTATTTATTTATTTGTTTATTTGTTTGTTTATTTATTTATTTATTTGTTTATTTATTTATTTGTTTATTTATTTGTTTATTTATTTGTTTGTTTATTTATTTATTTATTTGTTTGTTTATTTATTTATTTATTTGTTTATTTATTTATTTATTTGTTTATTTATTTATTTATTTATTTGTTTATTTATTTGTTTGTTTATTTATTTATTTATTTATTTATTTGCGGACTGTTATCCTCATCTTCATAGTTGTTGTTTTATCACGTTTCAGTCAACTCATCATCTGGCCTTCTTCACTTGATTAACCGCGACGATAGGATAGAAATGCTGAGTCTCATAACTGTATCCCCAGTAATTACTGCCTTCCATAGTTGTTGTTGTTGTCTGACCACTTTTTGGTCAACTAATCCTCTGGTCTGCTTTGGGTAGGACTGAAATCACTGTCTTCAGACAATGCTCACCTAGAACAGTAGAAATTCAGCGCCTCTATCCACTGTGTCACGGGCCCCAAATCGCCTGAAGAAGGCCAGAGGATGAGTTGGCCGAAACGTGGTGAAACAACAACTATGAAAATGAGGATAACAGTCCACAAATAAATGAATACAATAACAAACTTAGCATATATTTTTAATAACTCAGTTATCACTGATATGTTGTTTCATTAAAACACTTTCCACGCTTTATAAACACATCAATCTAATATGACATCATAACTCGAACTCACCTTTATGATGCCTATCATCTGACTCAACATATTTTTATCAACATAACTCTTTTCCGACCACATCTGTTGTGTTGATGAAGCTGCATAAATAAAATGGATTCAAATTCTAGATGAAGAAATTTGTCCATAAAACCAAATTATGGTAATCCCGTTTTTCTTCATAACCAGCAAGAACTACAGGATAGATATGCAACAACCTTTGCCTCAGACAATTCATTACCCTTCTCCATTTCCTACAGACATGAAAGGAGTTGTCGATTCTAAGTGTAAAAACGCACAAATAAAAACCAAAAACTGAAATCACTTCACTACATCTTTGGCAACACCGGGTAGGTACAGCTCGTACTTATATATATATATATATATATATATATATATATATATATATATATACTTTACTAACATTTTTTAAATAAAAATTTTAATATATTATAATATATCAAAATTTAGTAATGTTAATATACCAATAAAAATTAATTGAGCCAATCTTATATATATATATATATATATATATATATATATATATATATATATATATATATATAAACTAACAAGCTGCCCGTAAATACATTTAAATATGATATTCTGATTAATGCATATTTCGTATTTATAATTATACTAGCCTGGGTGCTCGGCGTTGCTTTGAGCAAAAAAACAGTTGTAGCAGGCAGGATTGAACCTGTGATGCGAAGGTAGAAGAGAAAGTGCAATAAAACCCGTAAATCTTACTGCTACTCCAAGACTCGAACCCTCGAATCGCAGGGAGTCGACAGAGCTTCAGTGGTCGATCTTGTTTCCTGACTAGGGCAATGAACGCCGTTTTCCCCACTCCCGACACATACTATCCCTTAAACTGGGCACTTGGGAGTGCTTGAATGCCATAATGCCAGTACAAGTAAATTGCGTTGACCATCGTCTGATGGGTTGAGGGTACCAGATAGACAGTTCCTGGCTGCTGTTTCCGACTAGTAGTACAGGGCCCTAACTCTTTGGTAGTGCTTAGAGCGGCTGCTCCATCAACAGTTGTATAATATCGGGTTGTTTGTAGTGCCATGTCGTGCATGGAAAGGGACCCTGCACTCATCCCCGGTGGGATATCCCGAGGCCACAATCTTAGTAGGTGGAAAGACAACTGATGATCTGCTTGTGTTGCATGTCTGGTATTCTGCATAACCACTTGTTCAGCACCCCATACCTAAACTGAAACTCTTTAAAAAAAAATGATGACAATACAATAAAAAATTACGCTAAAATCAGGCCCAACCTCTAACAAAACCAACCTGCCTTCTCACTTGAGGCTTGCATTTACAAACATCCGTGGGCTTAGAACTAATTTAAATGATGTTGAAGCATTTCTCCTAACAAACACCCGGATATCTTAGCATTAAGTGAGACTAATCTACACTCCTCTATCCCCTCTAACTACTTTAACATGCCTGGATATCTCCCACTATGCCATAAGGACTCTGACAGACATATGCACGGGCTTGGAGTATATATTTGGAACCCCCCCCCCTTGACTAGAGAAACTAAACTAGAATCGGACAATCAAGCCTTTATGTGCTTTAGGCTTAACATGCAACATAACATTAGCTACTTTTATTTTCTCTACCGCTCTCCCTCGACCCAGGACTAAACCCTAATAAACAAAGTCTCTAACAGCATAGATACAGCACTTTCCTTCGACAGTAGCGCACAAGTGCATGTATTTGGTGACTTCGATGTCCATCACAGCAACTTGATTGGATTTTCTACTCACACAGACGCAGCTGGTACCACAACACATAACTTCTCTATAGCTCATTCCCTATCACAGATGGTTACGTTTCCAACCCGTTTCCCAGACCAGCAAGAATAACACGCATCACTTCTAGATGTGTTTCTGACCACAGTTCCCGATGACTGTGTAACTAATACCCACAGCCCACTTGGGAACGCCGATCATGCAGTGGTAATGGTTGAAATAGCCCTAAACTTTAGAGCCAAAACTGAAGAGCCACAGCTCAAAACAACGAGAGGCTGACTGGGAAGCCATCATCTTTTCACTTCTTGCTGAACAGTGCGCAAATGAGACTACTGAATGGTTCAAAACAGCAATTGAAGCACATGTTCCCACACAGAAATTTTATAGCAAGCACCACTCTCCCCAATGGTTTACTTCTACTTGTGCAGCCGCCATCGCGCAAAGGCATCATGCATACCACAGATTTAACCAACATAAATTCAGTTCAAACAAGCAGAAGTATATAGAAGGCAGAAGTAACTGCAAGAAAGAAGAGAGAATTTACTGAAACCATCAAAAAACGCATCGAAGCTCAGAAATTAGGAACCCGTCACTTCTGGAAAATCTACAACAGTGTAGTAAATAATGGGCAATCAACAATTCCCCCACTAACCAACAATCATGAGGTTGTTTGCTCAGCAACCGAGAAGGCTAACATACTTGCCAGGCGGTTTGCCTCCAACTCTACACTGGACCCTTCTAATCACCCCCTCCCTGACTTTCCTTTGCGGACAGACGCCACACTAGACAATCTGAAAATCACCCCTTTTCAGGTGCATACTATCATAAGAAATCTTGACACTGTAAAAGCATGTGGACCTGATCTCATCCCGGAAGTGCTATTAAAAAAGTGCTCCGCCAAAGTAGCTCCAGTTCTCTCCAAACTTTACAACAAATGCCTTAATGAATATTGCTTTCCTGCCTGCTGGAAAACTGCTTCTGTAGTACCAGTTTTCAAGAATTCTGGTGAAAGAACTGACCCATCAAATTATCGCCCCATTAGCCTCCTCCCACTTTTTACCAAAATATTTGAGACCATAATTAACCAAGTTCTAGTCCATCACCTTACAGATGATAAACTTCTGACTGACCAACAATATGGATTTAGGCAAGTTCATTCCACAGCTGATATCCTAACTGTAATATCAGAACGTATATACCATTCATTTGACAAAACAGGGGAGGGTAGAGCGGTAGTTCTAGATATATCTAAGGCTTTTGACAGGGTATAGCATGATGGTCTTCTCAGGAAAATCAGATCATATGGTATCACTGGAAGAATACTTAACATAATTAAATCCTTCTTAGATAAGAGAAAAATTCAGGCTGTCCTCGACAGTCGTACATCTAAACAATATGATATAAATGCGGGAATACCTCAGGGGTCTATCCTAGGACCTCTGTTATTCCTAATATTCATAAATGACCTCCCTAACAAAATTGCCTGTGAGATGGATATATATGCTGACAACATCACGCTCTATAACAGACACAACAGGAAAACAAATGAACACATATCTAAAGAAATTACAGAAACACTAGAGGACGACCTCCAATCTGTAGTGGAATGGGGACATAAATGGATGGTCACATTCAATGCTGCAAAGACTAAACTTGTTTCCTTCAATAATTACAAGAAACCTTTTCTACCACCAATAGCAATGGCCAATGACTCTTTATCTGAAAGTACATCTTTTAAACTCCTCGGCCTAACGCTCTCAAGAAACATGAGTTGGAACAATTAGATTGAGAGTATCGCCAGGACCACTGCGAAAAAGGTAGGTTCTCTCTACCGTGCTAGAAAACTACTAATGCCTGAAAGTATTCTATACCTCTATAAGGCCATCATTCGCCCATGTATGGAGTATTGTTGTCATATTTGGGCTGGTGCATCTGCCACTAGTCTCTCACTCCTAGACAAGGTTCAAAAGAGAGTCGCCAATCTGATAGGTCCTGAAATATCATCTAAACTTCAGCCTCTGTCCCATCGACGAAATGTTGCATCCCTCTGCCTGTTCTACAAGTACTTTAACGGTGAATGCTCTGACGAACTGCAAGCACCTGTTCCCCCTCGACGTAAATACCCCTGTAATACCCAACAAGCAGCTAAATCCCACCCCTTCACAGTAGAGATGCTTAGATGTAAGAAAGCCTTCTACTCCAGTAGTTTCTTCTTCAGGACAGCTAGAATTTGGGATTCCCTTCCTGGTCCCTGCTTCCCCAACTGTACTGATTTGCAGAAGTTCAAGTGTAACATGAACCGACATTTTGCTGCCCAACTCCCTACACAGTACCCCTGATAGTAGCCCCCTACAACAAAGTGGCAATGTGCCTTGTTTGGGGTGAAAATGTAAAAAAAAAAAAAAGACGCGGGCAGAAGTTCGGCATGTTGAAATTAAGTAAAGTTATTCCAACTGATATGATGTCTTGCAAAAATACCGATGCGAAAAACGACCCCCCCCCCTCTGTAGAAAAGTGCCCAGTTAAAGGTGAAGAAATTAATGGTTTTAGCCAATTTCTCTATATCTGTTGTCTGAAGGGTCGAGCTTCAAAACGGTGCCAATCTCGTGAAAATCCGTCACCTCTATTGAAAGTTTTAGGCATACATACATACATACATTTAAACAGCATGTGAGATTTATATTATAGACTAGCAGGGCTACCCGGCGTTGCTCGGGACCGTATAAACAATGAAAAAACAAAAGCAGATATTGAACATATGTTTTATTCTTAGGGGAGAGGAATCTTTCATCTCAAGTTTTAGCATTACAAACAAATATTTGTCTTTTATATATATAGATAATGACAGGTTTTTTGGGGGCCCCCCCTCGAAGATAACTGATCAGTTGACCAACTTCTAGTGGTCCGTTTGACGTGAAATTTCGATATTTGTCATCCGGGTGATGGGGCTTCGATATGATACCAAATTTGTCAAGTTTGGTTCCGTCTTTCAAAAGTTTTAGCATTACAAACAAACATACATACATACACACAGACGTTTGGCTTTTATATATATAGATTATATTGGACCCAATATATACTAATGATTTAAAAAGTTAAAAATAAACGACTCGAGCGCCACCACCGAGAATCAAAACCAAAACGTTTAGCTTATGATTTACTTTATCCCTTGATGTTAATGCCTGAGCTATGAAGACATGTTTGCTGCAAGGCTTAAATTAAAACATGAACCAATAGCTATTACGTTATGTGTGACGTCATTCGACCTTCACCTGACAAATTCCATTTCTTTAATTTTCACACTTTTGCACTAATTTTCCCCGGGCAAAACCCAAATATAAAGTTTTGCATGGGTTCGAATACCCTATATATATTAAGTTTCATGTTTATAGACAAAACACTGACAGAGGAGTTTTGCATACAAAATTTTTTAAACAAAAATATATATATGCATACATAAAAATATATAGAAAGAGGTTTGGTTGGTTGGTTGTTTTTGTTTTACGGCATATCAACCCTTTTCGGGTTATTTAATGCCGAATCCAAAGATTTTGAAGAAAATTTTTTTAATAGAATATATTTGTTGTTTTCACGTCGGTTTCTATTTAACCCATAGTTGGGACCCTAACAGGTACTACTACTCCGGGTCAGAGTGGACCTGGGAGCAATGGTAATTAAAGGGTGGCTCCACGCTCCCCAAAGCCCACAAGCTGGGGCCTCACCACTGGATATAGTTTAAGGTCATATCCAGGACCTCCATTGAGGGACTTTTACCCTCTGCAGGGGGGCAGTTGGCGTATTCTAATGCCCCACCGACAGGGTCAGAAAGAGGTTTGTGTTTATTATAACCTTTTTATACAAATATTACACAAGTATAGATCATGTAGAATATCTGCATGAATATAATTACACGTAATAGTTAACTCTAGATGATCATCCCATAAGAAAACCGAAAAAACTAAGAGGGAATTAATTAAAATGAATTTTTAAAAGAATATGCAAATTAGCTAGATCTTTTGCAGACGAATACAATTCAACGATCCGTATATAACAAAGTTGTATTTTCTTTTTAAATAAATAGAAAAAAGGGTTTTTAATATGAATATCAATACACAAAAAGAAAAACAAATTTATAGAAATATATATGTGTGTGTGTGTGTGTGTGAACGAAGTTGTGTTTGAAGGCTACGTCAATGCAGTTCATAGGAAACACTGTGGATACGAGTTAGTATAGAAGAGAATAATAACAATATTAGAAGGAGTTTTCAATTATATTAATGTTTATTTACCAACATAATGTATTGTACAAGATGATTGCTTGACAGTGGAAACGCTCTGCTGGTTAGTAATGGCAGAAGTTTTCTGAACTTACTTCATCCACTTTTAACTCTTGCAATCACACTACCACTGTGCTCCAATGGTATCACCCAAGTGACAGACCAATAGAGTGCTATTTCAAAATTATGTATGACAGACCAAAAAATGCTAATTTAAAATCATGCATGACAGACCAAAAATGGTATTTCGAAATTATGCATGACAACTCAAAAATGCTATTTCGAAGTTATGTATGACAGAGCAAAAAATGCTTTTTCAAAATTATACATGACAGACCAAAAAATGCTATTTCGAAATTATACATGACAGACCAAACAATGCTATTTCGAAATTATACATGACAGACCAAAAAATGCTATTTCGAAATTATACATGACAGACCAAAAAATGCTATTTGAAAAACATGCTTGACAGACCAAAAAATGCTATTTGAAAAACATGCTTGGCAGACCAAAAAATGCTATTTCAAGTTTATATAAAAAAAACAACAAAAGAAAAAGAAAATTGTATTTCAAACCAAACTTAAGCTTTCTTTTTTCACCCTCAACAAGGCATGACGTCACTTTGATATAAGCATTTCTGTTTGGAGCCATGTCTACAGGGGCACTATGAAGGAAGTTGAGAAGTGAGATGTCTGTTCACATTACATTTAAATTTCAACATGTTTATACAGTCAGGGAAGCAGGAAATTCCAAAGTAACTATTTGAGGGAAGAAAGTATTAGAGCAGAAAACTTTCCAGCATCTAGGGGCCCTCTATGGTGAAGGGGGTGAATTTTGCTGCTTGTAAGGTTAGACGGGATACTTACGTCAATTTTTCTAGAAGAATTTCTTGTTTATGGAATTTTGTCATAATTTCAGGAATTTTTTCAACTCGTGTAAGCCATGGACCAGCATTGTTGGGGAAAATTGAGAAAACCAAGAATTCTTGATTCTGTCTCCAAACACTATAGGCATATTTTTATTCAACGTATTTAATTTCTATAAGTTGCAATCATCATCATCATAACCACCACCACCACCACCACAATAAGTTGTTATTATTATTATTATTATTATTTGTACTCACTAGGAGTTTTCACACAGATCAACATCAGATATTACTTTCTAACAACAACCAGTAGCATTCCCTGGAGTCTGAGTTACAACAGTTTTCCCAGCTTTCCAGTACTCCCCACCTCTTTTAATAAACTTTGCAAATTACTTTGCATTATCGCACCAGTCATTTACCATTGACTTCCTGCTGGCAACGACTGGCTTTCTCTCCCCGGTCTTTCCATCCTCCTTGACCCTCCTCACTTATTTGGTGTAATGCCAGTTTATTGTGACACCCACCTATGCAGGGGGGGGGTAGTAAGTTCTCTTACAATCATACAGTTTGAGTTTTCATGATTTCATGTGATGTTTCTTTGTGTTTTAAATCTGTAGCAGTTTCTGCGTGTTCAACTTGTGCCTGTAGCTTGTGTGTATTACTCTCCGCATTCAAGGATTTTCCTTAATATTTCAGCCGTTTTCATTATTGTTAACCGTTGTATGTTATCAGCCATCCCTCTGATTCCAATCTCTCCCATTCTTTTTTCAAAGTTTTTCGGTATTGTTCCTAGTGCTCCTACTATTAGTAGTGTTATCTTGGCTTTCTGCATCTTCCATACCCCTTTGTGCTCTCTTTATTTGCTTC
>NC_136511.1:39484328-39491828 GCF_053919585.1 Euprymna scolopes
TGTTTTACTCACTTTAAAACATTTAATCGGTTCTAAAATCAGTGTTTATCGATATATGTGAAAAACAAATGGCAGCGAGCTGACTATTAAATACGTGAAGTTTGGAAAAATGAGTTAAAACTAAAAAAAATTATACAAGATGCTGTTAGAAATCCACTCAATATAGGTCACGGTAACATTTGGAATTGTTCAATTAAAATTACAAAATTCTGTATTAATGTACCATAGTACATGTTTATACATGTGTTAACATGTAGGGGCCCAACACGTTGTAGACTCACTGATTCAGGTTAAAAAAAAGCAGACATTTATTTCATTTAATGTGATCATGATCCTTGGTCTGTGCACAGGTTTTTTTTATAATCTTTTTCTTTTTTCTTGCCGTGACGTCACTCTGCACACAGCTCGGCCATTTGCATGCAGCTGCCATACGTGCATCCATGCTTTGTTATGTTAAAATAATCACACGTTCTCCAAACCAAATGTATTTATCAATTTTAACGAATGATGATTAACATTGAAAAATCTCTTGAAGGTTTCTGCCTTTGCATATAAAGTGTCATTTTGTATGGTGAAAGTGCAACATTGCCTTCAGTAGGAGGTTGGAAACTGTAGCCTCTCCAATAATTTGTGAAGTAATTGGTAGCACCCTGACAACTGATGCGAAAACTGAAATAATTTCTAGTTCCACAGATAATACTGAAATGATTGAATCCTCTTTCATTTTGGTTTGCTTATCCATAATTTTTTTTTTTTACCAAGGAGTCACCACTTATCAAGGCCCGGAGGCCAATTGAACATAAGGGTAATGAGTGTACAGTAGTCAACGGGAAAATGTTGTAGTAATTGTTAGGAATTGGCTAAATTGGATTACTTAAGAGGACGGCTCATCAAGAACTTGTTCACGTTGGACTATACCATAGTCAGTTGGAAAGCAGGAAAACGGGACAGAGTTCCACAAGTGTGCAATTCTAAGAAAGAAGCTTTGTTTATGGAATCTACATTTAGGTTTAGGCACAGATAAAGAGTAGGAGAAATTATTGAGAGTGGTTTCAACTAGACGAGTGTTTTTCATGAAAGTCAGGCACGGGGGGGGGGACATAGATTTGAGCTCAGACGAGCACTTGCTATGAAAATAAGGATGAAGCAGAGACAGGCTCACAACATCTCTTCTGTGGGAAAGAAGTTGCAGGGAAGAGAAAAGGGCATCACTCACTAGGTTATAAAGTCTATTTTGAACTTTGTCAAGGCAGGTTAAGCTGCTTCTAGCACCTACTACCCAGATGTGGCAACAGTGCTCCATCCTTGGACATACTTGGCTCTTATACAAAATTGCATCAGCAGTGAGATATCTAATGGAGTGGTAGAACGTTCCCATCATTTTTCCAGCAGCCTTGACAATGGATTTGATATACGTGTTCCATCTCAGATCAAGAGTAAAGGTTATACCTAGGAGCTTGTCAAAATATGAAGCCTCCCCAAGATGAAAACCATTCATTTCAATTGATACCAGACAGGATCAGAGCGTTGATGATGGAAAGATAGAAGCTGGGTTTTAGATGCATTCAAAGTAACCAGCTACCTCTTTCCCCATTGCATCAAGTGATCAAGACCAGAATCAGAGAGAACTTGGTGATTTATGATCTTTGAAGTGTTGCCATAGATGGTAGTGTCGTCAGCATAAATGTTTACAAATGACCTTAGGATGTGATTTGGGAGATCATGGATGTAGATCAGGAAGAGAGTTAGGCCCAGGATGGACCCCTGAGGGACTCCAGTATTAATACTGTGAGCTTTTAGATAATAATAATAATAATATAGATAAAGCATTTGATACGTAGGTAGCAGCAGCATCTCGAATATGCAAATAATCAAGACGTAGTGTGAGGTGACATCACAGCATGGGAAGAGAATGTTTAAGGAAAGCAAAGAGATTTGGGACCACATGGTGACAATAGTGACTGGGAAGCATGTGCCGGCATAAGATAGACGTGCAACTCTGTGGTGGCATGAGAGACTGGAAAAGACATGTCAAGACAACAGAGTTTTGTTAACCACATGGTAGACAAGAGAAACTGTAAAAACAAGATGCAGGCGTGGTTTGGAAAGTACCATTAATAAATGCACTTTCTTTCAATGGAAAAAAGCCAAGTCGAATTTCTTTCCTTTATTTCTTTGCAACTGTCTCTGCATACAATGTGTTGGGTCCGAGTGAAACTGTTTGGTGGAGTTTAGGTCAGGAAGCCGGTATCTTCAGACAGACTGATCTAGTAGCACCATGAAATAATGATGATAATGATGATGATAATTGTAATCATAATAACAATAATAATAATAATAATAATAATAATTATAATAATAATAATAATAATAATAATAATCATAATCATAATAATAATAATAATAATAATAATAATAATAAGGAAAGCCAATTTTATAAAAATATAAATGGAGGAAGAACAAAAACTGAACAACCAGAAGCAAAACTCCACTGGGGCAATATATGGGAAAAGAGACAAGATCACAACAAAAAATGCCAAATGGTTGAAAGATATTAAAGAAGATTGACAGCAAATCGAAGAAGGGACAGAAAACAAAATCAACAAGAAAACAAAAAAAACGGGCCCCCGTGTACATTTTATGTGATATCTCCATTATTTATTCACCGATTGCCCTTATTTTATAGGACATGGCAGAATCAATGACCGTGAGTACACTAAGACCCCAGTGGTAGCTGGGACAAAGAATACACTGTGTTAAATTTTACACAGACAGGCTCGTTTAAGAAAACCCAGGACAGTTTACACTAAGACCCCAGTGGTAGCTGGGACAAAGAATACACTGTGTTAAATTTTACACAGACAGGCTCGTTTAAGAAAACCCAGGACAGTTTCATGCGTTAGTTCGAATGTGAAAAAGCTCCATCCAAAAGCAAAATTCAGAACTGGGTGGACCACTTCGAGAAGTATGGGACTATGGAGAACCTCAACGTTGCCAGAGAGAACCGTCCAAGCCACTCGGGATGTCCCAAGAAGCGAACAGCTAAGCTGGTTGAAAGAGTGAGAGAGTCTCTGCAGCAGAGTCCGAAATGCTCTGTGTGTAAGCGAAGTCAGTCCCTCAGTATGTCCCGTGAGACTTGCAGGAGAGTGCTGGTGAATGATATCAGGGCTTACCCATACAGAATACAGATGCTGCAAACCCTTACAGCCTCAGAGAAGAAGCAGAGGATGGCTATAGCAGTCAAGATGCTCGAGAAGATCGAGGAGACACCAAGTTTCCTTAACCTCCTTTGGACCTCAGATGAAGCCCACTTCCATCTTGATAGAAAGGCGAACTCCAAGACAAGTCCTTTGGGGATCCTCCAGATCCAATGAAGTTGCCACCAAGCCCCTGTACTCTCTTAAGTGCATGGTGTGGGCTGCAATCTCGGCCAGAGGCATCATCGGACCAATCTTCATTGAAGAATCTGGCGTAGCAGTGACAGTCAACAAGGAGCGGTATGTGGAGGTCCTCAAAACCTTCAAGAATGAGCTCCAGACCATCTACCCATCGCTCAGGAGCAAGTTCTGGTTCCAGCAGGACGGAGCAAGTTCTCTCACCTCAAACCTGTCCCGAGATTGGCTGAAAGAGAACTTCAGAAGCCAAGTGATCAGTCTCATGACTGATTTTGAGTGGGCACTCCATAACCCGGACCTAAGCCCCCCAGATTTTTTTCTTTGGAGCTATCTTAAGGACAGAGTCTATGCAGGGAAACCCAGAACCATCACGGAACTCCGACAGGAGATGAGAGCCATTACCAATTTGGTCTGTAAGAACGTCATGGACAACTTTGTGCTGCGCCTCAAGAAATGCATGGCGCTAAATGGAGGCCATCTAGAACATATGCTGTAGAACGGAGAAAAAAAGGCCAAAGGCCCTTGTGTTTTGATGTGATGTTTTGAATATAATAAACTAGTTATGGTCAAAGTTTCATTTCATTCGAAAAAAACACTAAGAAACGGGGCCTAATTAGAGTTGGAGCCCGTTTTTTTTCAAGTACCTAGGACATATCATTGATAAAGATGGCAGATGCCCAGACCCAGACAGGGCGACCGCTAATAGAGAAATGCTGGCACCGGAAAACATAGCACAATTACAAAGCTTTTTAGGCTTAGAAAATTATTACCAAGGGTTTATCCCCAACATGCACAAATTACATGCAGCACGTAATCAATTACTAAAGAAGGATAAGACTTGGGAGTGGACAGCGGATTGCCAGACATCATTCAAGAAATAAAAAAATTCTTATTTCAAAACTGTTTCTAGCTCATTTTAACCCGAAGTTGGATATAATAGTGGCTAAGTGACGTTAGCCAATATGGCGTTGGCGCGTGCATGTTACATACGATGCCAGATCACTTAAAATAGCCAATCACTTTCACATCCTGGACTCTGCTTCCAGCAGAGAAAAATTATTCTCAGATCGAGAAAGAAGGCCTAGGCATTATTTTTGCAGTTTCGAAATTCCACCGGTTCCTGTATGGAAGACATTTTTATCTACAAACCGACCATAAGCCTTTGATGTCCATTTTCGGATCAAAAAAGGGACTTCCCACATTCACGGCAAGATGGGGATCTATTCTTCTAAATTATAATTTAGCTGGGGTAATAAGACATTTGGACCACCTGTTTATTAGGGGACATAAGATATTTCGACCGTGCCTTTTGGTAAGCGAAACAAGACATTCAGAAGAAGCCAGCTCGGGCTCAACCAAGGTGAACGCTGTTGCAACAGCCAATCTCTTGTTTTGGTAGGGATGATAAAACATCTGTTTTGGTAGGAATAACACTTGTTTTGGTAGGGATAAAAAAACATCTGGACCACACTTTTTGTTATGATTAACAAGAAATTCAAACCACCATTTTCGTAGGGCTAAAAAGGTTATCAAATAGTGAGCGAGTTTGTATGTGCACAACAATTTTCATGGGCAGAAAATTCTGAAGTGCTATATTTTATTTTATGCTGTGGTCAGTTTGTCTCTATTTTTATTACCTTTTGTAATATTTATCAGTTTTTATCAGTTTTTACAACTAAACGATGTATTTTCATATATTTAGTTTTCAAAATATTTCATTATCTTCAGATGTTACAGGGTGGAATGATAAACTTGTCATCCTAGAAAAGACGACATGATTCCATTTCTGTTTGATGAAAACCTGTTTTCTTTTTTTTTTTGTTGCAAACTATCTACTAGTTGACCAGTTGTGTACAAATCCCAAGAGTGATAGCAGACTTCTATCATGTCTGAAGGCGACACAATGTTCAACAAATGAGATCGGAGATGCGCCGCTGCACAACTCATGCTCTCTACCGATCCAAGTTATGAAAACAGGACCATTGGCAGCACCCTCAAAATGCAAATCCGGGCGGTTCTATGCTTGATTGCACAGCTCAATGCATCAGACAACCCTTTCCGGCCATGGTTATGGTATTTGGTTTGTTTTCAAGTGAGGGCCACAACATACCACCTCACATCTTAGAAGTCAACACCAAGTGTACCTGGATGTGCTGAAGTGTGTGGTGATCCTTTGGCACAATCAGGTGGCCACTGGCAAACTCTGGGTGTGGCAGCATAAGTCAAAAGAATCTCAGGCTTGACTTCAGAATGAGAGCTACGATTTTGTATCCTTCTCTCCCTGGCCTCCCTTCTCCCCCAACCTGAACCTGCTGAACCACTTTGTTTAGTCATACATCAAGAACCATAAAGATAATCTCCCACTACACCAAAGTCAGCTTGATTGTCACCATCTCTTGAGTATCCGTTGATCTCTCCCCGGCGCTTGTAGAAAAGGCATGCTCCCAGTTCTGGATCCATATCAAGGCAGTGATTGAGGCTGAAGGCGGTTACATTGAATAGATGTCAGCTCTACTACATAATCAGGTTACCTGAATTGATTTTTTTTTTCAATAAAAGTTTTAAAATAAAGCTGTAGTGTTGTTTTCTTTAGGGCGACAACTTTTATTGTTCCACCCTGTATTTATATTATTTTCAAATATACTTGACTTAATTTGCTTACGGAATTTCTGAGAATTAAACCATTTATCAACAGATCTTCAGTTATTTTTTCAGTTTGAAGTGGTCTGTAGTTTAGAAATGGCAATTATATATATATATATATATATATATATATATATATATATATATATATATATATATATATATTGTATGGCTTTCATGGGTCAATGACTGCATATACAGTCGAGTAATTCTTATATAATTTGACTATGTGATAATGAATTAATAATTAGTTATTTTTTTCCCAGAAGAAAATAGAACGCCTACTCTCCCTGTCTCCCTCCCTCTCCACCAAACCAGATTGAAATAAAAAGTGTTTTTTTTTGTATCATTTATCATCCTCATAGTCATCATCATCACCATCATTGTCATCATCATCATCACAATCATTGTCATCGTTATATTTGGTTTAATGTCCACTTTATAGACAGGAATACATGGGAAGGCTTTTAGAAATAGACTTCCAATCTAATCTATCTCTGGCCAGGTCTTTATTCTTCTTTCTCTCAAATCAATCCTTATCGCTTCCTCCCATATTTTTACTTGGCCTTCTCTTATATAACCATGTTAGGTAGAATTTTCACCTGTACTTTATAGCTTTAATAATCAAAACCTTCATATGTTCCACTAAGACTAAGCCTTTGTAAATGTTATCTAGAAATTATGAGTTCATCTTGTATTCTTTCAAACTTTATTATATTTTTTTCACACTTAACGGTTTCTCTAACATTAACCTTCTAAAACAGAAAGTGGCTGCTATTTTTACTCGTTTCTTAATAGCTACTTCTACCACCACCAATAACACCAGGGTCTAATTATTCATGGTATGATAATACCATGTTTGTATTTACTTTTCCAGACTACTGTTTTTCTCTGTTATCAGCTTCACATTTTCAATCATCTGAAATAATCATTGCTCCCATTTTTATGGAATATAAGAATAGCACTTTAGTAATTCTAACATACTCCATTATTAAACTTGTTCTTTTTTTACATTCGTTTCACATAATTAACACCATACAATTTATGTAACAACAAAAATATTAATATTACAGAGGCACTTCAGAGAATTTAAGGTACAAATATTGTTCCAAAAGTAAGGCTTCCTATTTTTTTAACTCAAAAAGTAAAATGTTTAAGAGCTACAAGGATGGGAGTGATACCACGAAAACAAGCAACCTTTTATGCTCCAGAATTTATTTTTCTACATAGTTACCAGCATTCTCAATGCACTTGCCAGCCTCTTTTGATGCTTTGGTCATAAAAGTCCGGAGCACATCTGTGTTGCCACTCTGAAATCAATAAACCCATCTCCTAACTGTGCTGACATCAACTGTATCAGCTTCATAAATGTTCAACAGATGCTAGCGAATGGTGACCAATTTTTTCTGCATAGAGGAATTTAATGACATATCTCTGCTTCTGACGCACGTCCATGACAGGG